>NW_026042367.1:735000-740728 GCF_023856365.1 Brienomyrus brachyistius | reverse complement strand
CCTCTCCACGGAAATCTTTAGTAAATAGGCGAAAGATTTATACGGGATGAAGAGAGACCCGAGTCGATGCAGAGCGACGCTCAGCAGGTGGCCGCTAGCCGGGCCTCCGTGACGCCCCCGCTCGGGGTTGAATTCTCGGGGGCGTCGCAGCCACCGGCCTCGGGCCCCGGACTCCTCCCTGTCCTCCTGGCATCTGAAAGATCAGCAATCATGTAAACAGACATGAGAGAAAATTCAAAAGGCAAAGATGACGGCCTGCCTTACCTCAGCACAGCTGCCCAACCCTCAGAGAGCATATCATGACCGTGCTTTTTTTTTTTTATGATTTAAAAAAAAAAAAAAAAAAAAAAAAAAGAAAAACGGTGGAAGCGGGACCGGCGCACGGACAGAGTCGGTCCCTCACGACACGGCTGATCGCCTGACAAGCGGCGCAGGCTCTCGGTCTGATAAGCGGAACACCGATCAGCTCTGTCTTTCAACAGCAGGGTGGCAGGTAGAGGTGCACCGTTCCCAGAAACACTGCAATACCGGGTCGATGCGTGGAGCGGACGGGGCAAGCCCCACTTCCGGCTCCCTGTTCCAAAATCCGTTAATATGTGGTCCCCTCCATGGGGGACGTATCAGATATAATACTGTAAGTACAGATACTACACTTGATCTTAGCCAATAAAGGCCGAGAAGCGATGCCCGCAGACTGCGCCCCGCGGCTCCGGCATGCGGGACGCCGACGGAGCCGGCGCGGCTGGGTCCTCGCCAGCCTCTCTGGGAGGTGGCGCCCGGCGAGACCACGCACGATCCCAGAGGATCCCAGAAACACGCCACTGGGCAGATAGAGCCGGCCGCTAAGCCGGGCACAGTCTTACTTTGATACAGCGGCGGTGCAGCTCTGCTTGCGCAGAGCCTCCAAAAATACAGTGAACTCATCGCTATCCCTCTCCACGGAAATCTTTAGTAAAAAGGCGAAAGATTTATACGGGATGAAGAGAGACCCGAGTCGATGCAGAGCCGTCGCTCAGCAGGTGGCCGCTAGCCGGGCCTCCGTGACGCCCCCGCTCGGGGTTGAATTCTCGGGGGCGTCGCAGCCACCGGCCTCGGGGCCCCGACTCCTCCCTGTCCTCCTGGCATCTGAAAGATCAGCAATCATGTAAACAGACATGAGAGAAAATTCAAAAGGCAAAGATGACGGCCTGCCTTACCTCAGCACAGCTGCCCAACCCTCAGAGAGCATATCATGACCGTGCTTTTTTTTTTTTATGATTTAAAAAAAAAAAAAAAAAAAAAAAAAGAAAAACGGAGGGAAGCGGGACCGGCGCACGGACAGAGTCGGTCCCTCACGACACCGGCTGATCGCCTGACAAGCGGCGCAGGCTCTCGGTCTGATAAGCGGAACACCGATCAGCTCTGTCTTTCAACAGCAGGGGGCAGTAGAGGTGCACCGTTCCCAGAAACACTGCAATACCGGGTCGATGCGTGGAGCGGACGGGGCAAGCCCCACTTCCGGCTCCCTGTTCCAAAAATCCGTTTAATATGTGGTCCCCTCCATGGGGGACGTATCATATATTAAACTGATAAGAACAGATACTACACTTGATCTTAGCCAAAAGGCCGAGAAGCGATGCCCGCAGACTGCGCCCCGCCGGGCTCCGGCATGCGGGACGCCGACGGAGCCGGCGCGGCTGGGTCCTCGCCAGCCTCTCTGGGAGGTGGCGCCCGGCGAGACCACGCACGATCCCAGAGGATCCCAGAAACACGCCACTGGGCAGATAGAGCCGGCCGCTAAGCCGGGCACAGTCTTACTTTGATACAGCGGCGGTGCAGCTCTGCTTGCGCAGAGCCTCCAAAAATACAGTGAACTCATCGCTATCCCTCTCCACGGAAATCTTTAGTAAAAGGCGAAAGATATATACGGGATGAAGAGAGACCCGAGTCGATGCAGAGCCGTCGCTCAGCAGGTGGCCGCTAGCCGGGCCTCCGTGACGCCCCCGCTCGGGGTTGAATTCTCGGGGGCGTCGCAGCCACCGGCCTCGGGGCCCCGACTCCTCCCTGTCCTCCTGGCATCTGAAAGATCAGCAATCACGTAAACAGACATGAGAGAAAATTCAAAAGGCAAAGATGACGGCCTGCCTTACCTCAGCACAGCTGGCCAACCCTCAGAGAGCATATCATGGACCGTGCTTTTTTTTTTTTATGATTTAAAAAAAAAAAAAAAAAAAAAAGAAAAACGGAGGGAAGCGGGACCGGCGCACGGACAGAGTCGGTCCCTCACGACACCGGCTGATCGCCTGACAAGCGGCGCAGGCTCTCGCTCTGATAAGCGGAACACCGATCAGCTCTGTCTTTCAACAGCAGGGGGCAGTAGAGGTGCACCGTTCCCAGAAACACTGCAATACCGGGTCGATGCGTGGAGCGGACGGGGCAAGCCCCACTTCCGGCTCCCTGTTCCAAAAATCCGTTTAATATGTGGTCCCCTCCATGGGGGACGTATCAGATATTAAACTGATAAGAACAGATACTACACTTGATCTTAGCCAAAAGGCCGAGAAGCGATGCCCGCAGACTGCGCCCCGCCGGGCTCCGGCATGCGGGACGCCGACGGGAGCCGGCGCGGCTGGGTCCTCGCCAGCCTCTCTGGGAGGTGGCGCCCGGCGAGACCACGCACGATCCCAGAGGATCCCAGAAACACGCCACTGGGCAGATAGAGCCGGCCGCTAAGCCGGGCACAGTCTTACTTTGATACAGCGGCGGTGCAGCTCTGCTTGCGCAGAGCCTCCAAAAATACAGTGAACTCATCGCTATCCCTCTCCACGGAAATCTTTAGTAAAAGGCGAAAGATTTATACGGGATGAAGAGAGACCCGAGTCGATGCAGAGCCGTCGCTCAGCAGGTGGCCGCTAGCCGGGCCTCCGTGACGCCCCCGCTCGGGGTTGAATTCTCGGGGGCGTCGCAGCCACCGGCCTCGGGGCCCCGACTCCTCCCTGTCCTCCTGGCATCTGAAAGATCAGCAATCACGTAAACAGACATGAGAGAAAATTCAAAAGGCAAAGATGACGGCCTGCCTTACCTCAGCACAGCTGCCCAACCCTCAGAGAGCATATCATGACCGTGCTTTTTTTTTTTATGATTTAAAAAAAAAAAAAAAAAAAAAAAAAAGAAAAACGGAGGGAAGCGGGACCGGCGCACGGACAGAGTCGGTCCCTCACGACACCGGCTGATCGCCTGACAAGCGGCGCAGGCTCTCGCTCTGATAAGCGGAACACCGATCAGCTCTGTCTTTCAACAGCAGGGGGCA
Organism: Brienomyrus brachyistius; assembly: GCF_023856365.1. Classification (NCBI taxonomy): domain Eukaryota; kingdom Metazoa; phylum Chordata; class Actinopteri; order Osteoglossiformes; family Mormyridae; genus Brienomyrus; species Brienomyrus brachyistius. Next base: position 737,439 of record NW_026042367.1, on the reverse strand, counting down.
GTAGAGGTGCACCGTTCCCAGAAACACTGCAATACCGGGTCGATGCGTGTGAGCGGACGGGGCAAGCCCCACTTCCGGCTCCCTGTTCCAAAAATCCGTTTTATATGTGGTCCCCTCCATGGGGGACGTATCAGATATTAAACTGATAAGAACAGATACTACACTTGATCTTAGCCAAAAGGCCGAGAAGCGATGCCCGCAGACTGCGCCCCGCCGGGCTCCGGCATGCGGGACGCCGACGGAGCCGGCGCGGCTGGGTCCTCGCCAGCCTCTCTGGGAGGTGGCGCCGGCGAGACCACGCACGATCCCAGAGGATCCCAGAAACACGCCACTGGGCAGATAGAGCCGGCCGCTAAGCCGGGCACAGTCTTACTTTGATACAGCGGCGGTGCAGCTCTGCTTGCGCAGAGCCTCCAAAAATACAGTGAACTCATCGCTATCCCTCTCCACGGAAATCTTTAGTAAAAGGCGAAAGATTTATACGGGATGAAGAGAGACCCGAGTCGATGCAGAGCCGTCGCTCAGCAGGTGGCCGCTAGCCGGCCTCCGTGACGCCCCCGCTCGGGGTTGAATTCTCGGGGGCGTCGCAGCCACCGGCCTCGGGGCCCCGACTCCTCCCTGTCCTCCTGGCATCTGAAAGATCAGCAATCATGTAAACAGACATGAGAGAAAATTCAAAAGGCAAAGATGACGGCTCTGCCTTACCTCAGCACAGCTGCCCAACCCTCAGAGAGCATATCATGACCGTGCTTTTTTTTTTTTATGATTTAAAAAAAAAAAAAAAAAAAAAAAAAGAAAAACGGAGGGAAGCGGGGACCGGCGCACGGACAGAGTCGGTCCCTCACGACACCGGCCTGATCGCCTGACAAGCGGCGCAGGCTCTCGGTCTGATAAGCGGAACACCGATCAGCTCTGTCTTTCAACAGCAGGGGGCAGTAGAGGTGCACCGTTCCCAGAAACACTGCAATACCGGGTCGATGCGTGGAGCGGACGGGGCAAGCCCCACTTCCGGCTCCCTGTTCCAAAAATCCGTTTAATATGTGGTCCCCTCCATGGGGGACGTATCAGATATTAAACTGATAAGAACAGATACTACACTTGATCTTAGCCAAAAGGCCGAGAAGCGATGCCCGCAGACTGCGCCCCGCCGGGCTCCGGCATGCGGGACGCCGACGGAGCCGGCGCGGCTGGGTCCTCGCCAGCCTCTCTGGGAGGGTGGCGCCCGGCGAGACCACGCACGATCCCAGAGGATCCCAGAAACACGCCACTGGGCAGATAGAGCCGGCCGCTAAGCCGGGCACAGTCTTACTTTGATACAGCGGCGGTGCAGCTCTGCTTGCGCAGAGCCTCCAAAAATACAGTGAACTCATCGCTATCCCTCTCCACGGAAATCTTTAGTAAAAGGCGAAAGATTTATACGGGATGAAGAGAGACCCGAGTCGATGCAGAGCCGTCGCTCAGCAGGTGGCCGCTAGCCGGGCCTCCGTGACGGCCCCCGCTCGGGGTTGAATTCTCGGGGGCGTCGCAGCCACCGGCCTCGGGGCCCCGACTCCTCCCTGTCCTCCTGGCATCTGAAAGATCAGCAATCATGTAAACAGACATGAGAGAAAATTCAAAAGGCAAAGATGACGGCCTGCCTTACCTCAGCACAGCTGCCAACCCTCAGAGAGCATATCATGACCGTGCTTTTTTTTTTTATGATTTAAAAAAAAAAAAAAAAAAAAAAAAAGAAAAACGTGAGGGAAGCTGGGACCGGCGCACGGACAGAGTCGGTCCCTCACGACACCGGCTGATCGCCTGACAAGCGGCGCAGGCTCTCGGTCTGATAAGCGGAACACCGATCAGCTCTGTCTTTCAACAGCAGGGGGCAGTAGAGGTGCACCGTTCCCAGAAACACTGCAATACCGGGTCGATGCGTGGAGCGGACGGGGCAAGCCCCACTTCCGGCTCCCTGTTCCAAAAATCCGTTTAATATGTGGTCCCCTCCATGGGGGACGTATCAGATATTAAACTGATAAGAACAGATACTACACTTGATCTTAGCCAAAAGGCCGAGAAGCGATGCCCGCAGACTGCGCCCCGCCGGGCTCCGGCATGCGGGACGCCGACGGAGCCGGCGCGGCTGGGTCCTCGCCAGCCTCTCTGGGAGGTGGCGCCCGGCGAGACCACGCACGATCCCAGAGGATCCCAGAAACACGCCACTGGGCAGATAGAGCCGGCCGCTAAGCCGGGCACAGTCTTACTTTGATACAGCGGCGGTGCAGCTCTGCTTGCGCAGAGCCTCCAAAAATACAGTGAACTCATCGCTATCCCTCTCCACGGAAATCTTTAGTAAAAGGCGAAAGATTTATACGGGATGAAGAGAGACCCGAGTCGATGCAGAGCCGTCGCTCAGCAGGTGGCCGCTAGCCGGGCCTCCGTGACGCCCCCGCTCGGGGT
>NW_026042367.1:727500-730000 GCF_023856365.1 Brienomyrus brachyistius | reverse complement strand
AGCTCTGTCTTTCAACAGCAGGGGGCAGTAGAGGTGCACCGTTCCCAGAAACACTGCAATACCGGGTCGATGCGTGGAGCGGACGGGGCAAGCCCCACTTCCGGCTCCCTGTTCCAAAAATCCGTTTAATATGTGGTCCCCTCCATGGGGGACGTATCAGATATTAAACTGATAAGAACAGATACTACACTTGATCTTAGCCAAAAGGCCGAGAAGCGATGCCCGCAGACTGCGCCCCGCCGGGCTCCGGCATGCGGGACGCCGACGGAGCCGGCGCGGCTGGGTCCTCGCCAGCCTCTCTGGGAGGTGGCGCCCGGCGAGACCACGCACGATCCCAGAGGATCCCAGAAACACGCCACTGGGCAGATAGAGCCGGCCGCTAAGCCGGGCACAGTCTTACTTTGATACAGCGGCGGTGCAGCTCTGCTTGCGCAGAGCCTCCAAAAATACAGTGAACTCATCGCTATCCCTCTCCACGGAAATCTTTAGTAAAAGGCGAAAGATTTATACGGGATGAAGAGAGACCCGAGTCGATGCAGAGCCGTCGCTCAGCAGGTGGCCGCTAGCCGGGCCTCCGTGACGCCCCCGCTCGGGGTTGAATTCTCGGGGGCGTCGCAGCCACCAGCCTCGGGGCCCCGACTCCCTCCCTGTCCTCCTGGCATCTGAAAGATCAGCAATCACGTAAACAGACATGAGAGAAAATTCAAAAGGCAAAGATGACGGCCTGCCTTACCTCAGCACAGCTGGCCAACCCTCAGAGAGCATATCATGACCGTGCTTTTTTTTTTTATGATTTAAAAAAAAAAAAAAAAAAAAAAGAAAAACGGAGGGAAGCGGGACCGGCGCACGGACAGAGTCGGTCCCTCACGACACCGGCTGATCGCCTGACAAGCGGCGCAGGCTCTCGCTCTGATAAGCGGAACACCGATCAGCTCTGTCTTTCAACAGCAGGGGCAGTAGAGGTGCACCGTTCCCAGAAACACTGCAATACCGGGTCGATGCGTGGAGCGGACGGGGCAAGCCCCACTTCCGGCTCCCTGTTCCAAAAATCCGTTTAATATGTGGTCCCCCTCCATGGGGGACGTATCAGATATTAAACTGATAAGAACAGATACTACACTTGATCTTAGCCAAAAGGCCGAGAAGCGATGCCCGCAGACTGCGCCCCGCCGGGCTCCGGCATGCGGGACGCCGACGGAGCCGGCGCGGCTGGGTCCTCGCCAGCCTCTCTGGGAGGTGGCGCCCGGCGAGACCACGCACGATCCCAGAGGATCCCAGAAACACGCCACTGGGCAGATAGAGCCGGCCGCTAAGCCGGGCACAGTCTTACTTTGATACAGCGGCGGTGCAGCTCTGCTTGCGCAGAGCCTCCAAAAATACAGTGAACTCATCGCTATCCCTCTCCACGGAAATCTTAGTAAAAGGCGAAAGATTTATACGGGATGAAGAGAGACCCGAGTCGATGCAGAGCCGTCGCTCAGCAGGTGGCCGCTAGCCGGGCCTCCGTGACGCCCCCGCTCGGGGTTGAATTCTCGGGGGCGTCGCAGCCACCGGCCTCGGGGCCCCGACTCCTCCCTGTCCTCCTGGCATCTGAAAGATCAGCAATCATGTAAACAGACATGAGAGAAATTCAAAAGGCAAAGATGACGGCCTGCCTTACCTCAGCACAGCTGCCCAACCCTCAGAGAGCATATCATGACCGTGCTTTTTTTTTTTTATGATTTAAAAAAAAAGAAAAAAAAAAAAAAAAGAAAAACGGAGGGAAGCGGGACCGGCGCACGGACAGAGTCGGTCCCTCACGACACCGGCTGATCGCCTGACAAGCGGCGCAGGCTCTCGGTCTGATAAGCGGAACACCGATCAGCTCTGTCTTTCAACAGCAGGGGGCAGTAGAGGTGCACCGTTCCCAGAAACACTGCAATACCGGGTCGATGCGTGGAGCGGACGGGGCAAGCCCCACTTCCGGCTCCCTGTTCCAAAAATCCGTTTAATATGTGGTCCCCTCCATGGGGGACGTATCAGATATTAAACTGATAAGAACAGATACTACACTTGATCTTAGCCAAAAGGCCGAGAAGCGATGCCCGCAGACTGCGCCCCGCCGGGCTCCGGCATGCGGGACGCCGACGGAGCCGGCGCGGCTGGGTCCTCGCCAGCCTCTCTGGGAGGTGGCGCCCGGCGAGACCACGCACGATCCCAGAGGATCCCAGAAACACGCCACTGGGCAGATAGAGCCGGCCGCTAAGCCGGGCACAGTCTTACTTTGATACAGCGGCGGTGCAGCTCTGCTTGCGCAGAGCCTCCAAAAATACAGTGAACTCATCGCTATCCCTCTCCACGGAAATCTTTAGTAAAAGGCGAAAGATTTATACGGGATGAAGAGAGACCCGAGTCGATGCAGAGCCGTCGCTCAGCAGGTGGCCGCTAGCCGGGCCTCCGTGACGCCCCCGCTCGGGGTTGAATTCTCGGGGGCGTCGCAGCCACCAGCCTCGGGGCCCCG
>NW_026042367.1:0-40000 GCF_023856365.1 Brienomyrus brachyistius | reverse complement strand
TGATTCCTCCAGCACACAGTGAGCTATCCCAGCATGCATAGGGACATGGGGGAGTTTTTTATAAACCCAAAACCCTGGACAGAGGGGTTCAGTGAATGAGGAGGTGAAGCTGTACAGGGGGGTCAGTCCATCAGAGGAGACTCTGTAGAAGGACAGAGCACCAGCCCCCCAGTCCAGATACACTCCTACTCTGCGGGAGCCTGAGGGCTTTATGGGTATGACAGTGTGTTTCTTATTGTGCCGGACAGAGTAACTGTAAGTATCACAGTACAGACACTTGTTATTGGCTCCAAGCCCACAGTCATAACTCCCTCCTTTCCTCCTGATTCCTTTATAAGTGACTCCTATCCAGGCTCCATTTCCACTCCACTCAGCCTCCCAGTAACAGCGGCCAGTCAGACTCTCTCTGCACAGAACTTGGCTCCAGCAGTCAAATCTCTCTGGATGATCAGGATATGGCTGCTCTGCCCCCCCTGTCGCCTTCCTGTTCCCCCCTGACAGAGACAGGCGGCTGTTTGCTGTGTTGGGGTCCAGCGTCAGCTGGCAGGAGTCTGTAGGCAGGAGGAAGAGCGATTGATCCCATGACGAAGCCCAGCATCTCCATCATTATCACTGTCACACCTCACACACTCACTCACACAGAACTCGCTCCAATACACACATTTTATTCCCAATATACTCATGTAGCCGCCCGAGTCTGCGGCGCTCCGGCTGCCCCCTGCGCTGTGAGACACGCCGCGCTGAGAGACTCGCTGGGGCCGAACTGCACTTTAGCCTGCGCTCTATTATTCTGTACGATACATAAAATATAAAAAGTCAAATATATGAATTACCTCAGGAAATGTTGGTCGCCCGCGCGACGCCGGTGGGAAGACGTGCCAAAATGACACGGGTGTTAAACTAATAGGCTTAATTACAGGTAAATAAAATTACAAACAGCATTCATCAAACATATTAACCATAAAAGTACACAACAAAGATTACCACTAAAAGTGAGTTTGTCTTTAGGTCACAATATGAACTTTTAATCCACTTTGGACACACACCTCTCTCCAGCAGCGCGCCGACGCGACGCTGCGAACGCGGACGCATCTAGGCTGGTTCTCCGCAGCACTCGCGTATTACACCGCGTATGCGTACATGGAAACGTTCATATTTCTCTGGTCAAGCTGTGTACTTTACACATGCGCACGTGTCCTATTTAAGTATTAGTAGTAATTCTGATATTCCCTGCACACGTACCACAGCCGCGAGGTCTGTGTATGTTTCCCTACGTTTTACAAATTCAGAGCGGCAGTTCACGGGGCTGCCAACTTTGATCAACTGGCTGGCGTGAGATTTTCAATTTGGGACAAGTCTGCACACATATGCATACGCATTTATATGTATGTAACAGTTTTATTACCTTGCAAATTGGCTGTAGGGTTTGCAAACTACCCCAATCCTCATCAAAATCATCTATGTTGGCGTTTAAAGACAAATTTGGAGTGCGGCAGGCGGTCGTCCGCGGAGGAGTAAAATGCATCATAAACGTCTACACAAACACGTCCGCTTATACGCGCGCGGAGAGGTACCAGTCTGGCCGCCACGTGTTTTCTGTGTTGATTCCGGCTTCGTCTGTGCACTTACATGAGGATAACAAGACGCATGCGCGACGTGCAGTGCCACCAGAAATTGGCGTGGCAGTATGGTCACGTTTTGTCACGGAACATTGTCTTTACTAACGGTACAGATAGTATTAAAGCAGCATCTGATTTTTTTAGGAATGAGTGTCCAGAAGAGCTGTATATTTTCACAGACAAGAAAAAAATATTCCGATCACTATTGTGTCCTTCTTTGTACAGCGTCTTCAAAATTTAATGGCAGTATAAGTTTCTAAGAAAGCAGTGTCATGCGTACAAGGTACAATGAAATACTAACCTGAAATTCTTACTTACCTACTTTCATAAGCAGCATTATTTTTCATGCAGTTCCATCCATCCATCGATTTTTCTGTCACTTATCTAATATCCATCCATCCATCCATTTTCCAAACCGCTAATCCTATTGGGTCGCGGGGGGTCCGGAGCCTATCCCGGAAGCAATGGGCACGAGGCAGGGAACAACCCAGGACGGGGGGCCAGCCCATCACAGGGCACACTCACATGCACACCTACTGAATGGGCAATTTAGTAACTCCAATTAGCTTCAGCATGTCTTTGGACTGGGGGGGGGGAAACCGGAGTACCCAGAGGAAACCCCACGACGACATGGGGAGAACATGCAAACTCCACACACATGTGACCCAGGCGGAGACTCGAACCCAGGTCCCAGTGGTGTGAGGCAACAGTGCTAACCACTTCACCACCATGCCATCCTTAATTTTTAATTAAGAATTAAAAATGAGTTTATTGGGTCCTAATTTGGTACTAAACACCTGTTTTGTTTTATAGAGAGTCCACCCCACAGCCTGCCAGACACATTCAGTAAACTGATTATGTTATTAATGATCGTATTGTGCTAATTTTGCTCAGTAAGCAATGTGCAAAATTAACTAATGTGCAAAGCTAATTAATGTCTATCATTATTTGAGATTGTTATGTTTATTACTTATTGCTGCTCACAATGATCCGCCTGATATTTTGACCAAGCAATGGACACAAATAAAATAGTGAGTTTAATATTGATTCTACAACAGCTATTAATAAAAGTGAGTTTGTCTTTAGATCACAATATGAACGTCTTTTAATCCACTTTGGACACACACCTCTCTCCAGCAGCGCGCCAACGCGACGCTCCCAACGTGGATGCATCTAGGCTGGTATATAATGTAGTATATATTATATATAATCTCTCAGGTTATATATAATATATAATCTCTGGGTCTGCCCCCAGGCCTCCTCCCCGTTGGACATGCCTTGAAACACCTCCCCAGGGCGCCGTCCAAGAGGTATCCTAGAACCATCAACTGACTCCTTTCAATGCGGAGAAGCAGCGACTCTACTTTGATCCCGGATGTCTGAGCTCCTCACCCTCTCTAAGGCTGAGCCCAGACACCCTGCTGAGGAAACTCATTTCTGCTGCTTGTACAGTATTCACAATCTCATTTATTCGGTCATCACCCAGAGCTCATAACCATAAGTGAGGGTAGGAACGTAGATCAACTGGTAAATTAAAAGCTTCACCTTCCAGCTCAGTTCCCTCTTTTTCCAAATTGCTGCACCGTGAACAAACCCCCGAGATCAAAGTCAAAGCCAAATTGAACTTTATTGTCATTTCCACCATATATAAGTATACAGAGAGATGAAATGGCGAAGCTCAGGGCCCACAGTGTAAGCATAAACTTAGTCCAATATAGAGATCAAGACAAGACAATGTGCAAAGGACTTACAGGACGCTGCAACTGAGGAAGAGGAGTAGATTGTGCAATATACAGTAATGTGCAATACTGGACAATGTGCAATATTGTTAGAACTATATTAAATATATGATGTTTTTTCTGCAGTCAGTTAGACCTGAATTCACCATCATGTACGCTGTAACAGCCTGAGTTCACAGTGTAAACAGTGTATGATAATAGTAATAACAGCAGTAACACGTCTAACATTTATAACAGCTGGAAATAGGAATAGAAGCAGAATAATGGGGCAGACAGAGAATAATGGGGATTCTTATTATTGCCCCCATGTCAGAGTGACAAAGTGTTAAATGCAGTGCAGTGCTTAAGGGTCAGTCTGCGGCCTTTAGTTGTGGGTTACGGGGGGGTTGAGGTAGTGAGGAGGCAGAGTGAGGGATCCTGGGAGGCAGCATGGTGTTGAGGAGCCTGACAGCCTGGGGGTAAAAACTGCCACGCAGCCTGGCAGACCCGGCTCTGATGCTGCAGTATCTTCTCTCAGGTGGCTGGAGTGTGGAATGACCATGTGAGGGATGTGATGGGTCCTGCACAATGCTGCAGGCCTTGCGGACACTGCGTTTGCAAAAAGCGGCTTGTAGGGAAGGGAGAGGCATCCCATAATGTTCTCTGCTGTCTTCACTACTCTCTGCAGGCACTTGTGGTCAGATTTGTTGCAGCTGCCACACCAGATGGTGATGCAGTTAGTCAGAACACTGCCGATGGTGCCTCTATAGAACATGGTGAGGATGGGAGGGGAAGGTTTGCTCATTTCAGCTGCCTCAGGAAGTTTAGTCTTTGCTGGGCTTTCTTGAATAAGGAGCTGGTGTTATTTGTCCATGTAAATTCCTCAGTTATGTCCACACCGAGGAACTTGGTTCTCCTTACAATCTCCACAGCAGTACCGTTGATGCTGAGTGGGGTGTGGGCAGGACGTGTCCTTCTGAAGTCCACAATCATCTCTTTTGCCTTGTCAGCGTTGACAGATAGATTGTAGTCTCTGCACCTTGTGGACAGACTTTCCACCTCTTCTCTGTATGCTGATTCATCTTCTCTGTTTATCAGTCCCACCACAGTTGTATCATCCACAAACTTGATGATGATGGTGTTGAACGTGTTGCAGCCCATACGTACTGACTGGGGCGTCTCTGTCAGGAAATCCAAGATCCAGCTGCAGAGAGTGGTGTTCAAGCTTAACCCCCTCAGTTTTTGAGGGACATGTTGAAGGTAGAGCTGAAGTCTATGAATAACATCCTGACATCTATGACTCTCTTACCCAGATGTGTCAGGGAAAGGTGACGGGCAGAGGCTACGGTGTCCTCAGTAGACCTGTTGGACCGGTATGCAGATCAGAGAGGGTCTAGAGAGGTGGGAAGATTAGTCTTTATGTATTACTGCCATGACCAGCCTTTCCAAGCACTTCATGATGATTGACATGAGTGCTACTGGGCAGTAGTCATTCAGGCCTGTCACTGATGGCTTCTACAGCACTGGGATGATGGCGGTTAATTTGAAGCATGCTGGGACAGACCACTGGCTTAAAGAGGTGCATTCTGTGAGGACCCCAGCCATGTGGTCAGTGCATTCTCTCAGCACTCAGCCAAGTATGTTGTCAGCTCCTGCTGCCTTGCGTGGGTTGACTCTGGATAGAGTACTTCTCACATCAGCTGTGGTCAGACAAAGTAGCTTCTCACTTGGGGGGTGGGGGGGGTGTCGGCTTATTCTGTACAAAACAGTTGTTTAGCTCATCTGGAAGGGAGACATCACCGCCATTGATGTGTAGGATGGGCTCGTAGATCGTGATTGGCTGAATTCCCTGCCATATACGGCGTGTGTCTTTGGTGCATTTAAAGTGTACATTGATCGTCTGTGCATGTGCCTGATTGGCTATCCTCATAGCTCGGGACAGGTTGTCTGTGGGCGTCCTGAGGGCAGCCTTGTCTTTAGATCTGAAAGCTGCATTTCTGATTCTTAGCTATGTGAGCACTTCCCTCATCATCCAGGGCCTTTGGTCGGCTCTCGTGGTCATCGATCACAGAGTTTATATACTCCTCCAGGTTGATGGCGTCACCATTTATAGCAGCCTCCTTAAAAATGTCCCAGTCAGTAGATCCAAAGCAGCCTTGGAGAGCTGAGACGGCACCAGCTGGCCACACTCTTACTGACTGGTTTGTTGTGCTTCAGCAGGGATTTATACACAGGAACCATGATCACAGTGACATGGTCTGAGTAGCCGAGGTGGGGGGGGCTTGTAGGCCTCACAAACGTTTGTGTAAACATTGTCCAGACAGATTCTCCCTCTAGCTGGGATGTTCATATATTGGAAGAATTTGGGGAAAACTGGCTTCAGATTTGCCTGATTGAAGTCTCCAGCAATGATGAAAAAAGCAATTTTTTTAATTAAATATTTTTTTTTTTTTTTTTAAAGCAATTTATTGCTGCACACATCTCAGTTAAACCAACTGGGACGTCACAAAGTTCACGATCCACATCAGTTATTCCCGTGATGTTTGAGAAGAAATCAAAAATTTTGGATCAAGACTCCTGACATACAAATTATTAAAGAACTCAGTGCAGAATTCGGCTATTTTCTTGATGTCATCTGCAGCATTTCCATAAATCCTCACCCACATAATGCAGTTGTTCCTGACTTGCTGACTTTCCAGCCTAAAGAAATAGGCTGAGTTCTGCTCACCTTGTTCAAGCCATTTTTGCCACAATCTAACAAAGGCTCCTTCTGCCTTATGTTTATATATAATCATACAATTTATTCTGTAAGGCAGCTCCTACATTATTTTCTGTATCAGTAAGACGAATGACTGGTTTGCAGGTTAAAGCAGTAAATCTCATTTATAATTTTCTTTTCTTCATCTCTTCCGATTCGAGCCAAGTCACTACTAAACCTTCTGACAAATTTTGCTACATCATGTTATTATTGCAATACTTTTTTCTGTATTGGGTCTGTTCCAGTGTAAGTCAGTTAATTATTCTATATTTAAAATAGCTACTTTATTTCTCAAGATTGAACTGTTTAATATCCAGTTTGAAGATATTTTATATCCAGTAGACGATGACAAAGATTGCATGTTCTCCCCATGTCGTTGTGGGGTTTCCTCTGGGTACTCCAGTTTGCCCCCACAGTCCAAAGACATGCTGAGGCTAATTAGAGTTGCTAAATTGCCCATAGGTGTGCATGTGTGAGTGAATGGTGTGTGAGTGTGCCCTGCGATGGGCTGGCCCCCCATCCTGGGTTGTTCCCTGCCTCGTGCCCATCACTTCTGGGATAGGCTCCGGACCCCCCGCGACCCAAGCGGTTTGGAAAATGGATGGATAGATGGATAGACGATGACAATATGGATATATGGATGTCAATGGCTCGGTGGTCAGAAAATGGTGAAGCTATAATGTTTGTTTAAATATTTCCTAATTCATTAGAAATAAGCCAAAAATCAGTCTGTGACTGATTTGAAAAGGTCCAACACATTTGGTTGGAAAATCTCTTGTTTAATCTCTTCCATCATTTTTTCTTTTTTCAGAGCCTGTCATCATGACTATGTATAGTTATTGCCGTCACTGGATGATAAATCCAGACAGTAGTAAATCTGCATATAGTTCACACTACACAGGTAAACAAAACAAGTCGGCTTGCAGCTCTAATCAAACAGTGTATGATAGAGTGCCATCTTGACTCCCTCCTCCTTCTACATTTAATGCCACAACCACATGCTCACAAGTGAGACTGGAAACGAAGGAACCGACCAAGATGGTTTTCTCGCACTGCCCCCTGGTGGACATGACCTTCAATCCTCCAGATAGATGTAAACTACGCACGCAAGTGTAGTCGTGTCGTGTGAAGTCATGGCCCTAAAGCACAGACTTAGGAGATGTTCAGTGTCACAGCCAGATTGGGTAAGACTGCAGGTGCCGTCTTAGGACAATATTAATGAATCTGAAAAAAAGTACAGTCAGCGAATGCACAAAAAGGGCAAATGTGAGGGAAGGACTTCAGGGGGAACAAAGTGCATCAAAGCCCACAGCTACTCTCTCTCTCATCTGACTCCAGTTGTGTGTCACCTACACACTGGGTCAGACAATGTGTTTTATACATTAAACTGATCTTTACTGAATATCAAGCCTTTGGTTGGAAAATCTTTATTAATGACTGATTGTATTATCAGGATAAACCTTGATTTTTATGCGTTAAACTGAAATGGGGTCACATGAAAACTATGCAGCAGCCCTGATCAAACCAGCTACTCCTACCTGCCCTTTATCAGTGAGACTAGAGCACTTAGGGAAGGAGATGGAGCAGCCGCCTTATTTAATGGGTTTGAATTATTTTTACAAGTCAGGCACTACTTTCTGTCAGAAGGGTAATTATGAATCTGAATGAACAGAAATTACATGTGGAGTTCCTCAAGGGTCCGTTATTGGCAGTGGGCAGTGGTGGCTTAATGGTTGTTGGATTGAATCCCCGACCAGCAAGGCACCGCTGAGGGACCCTAAGCAAAACACTGCTCTCAGGGTGCTGAATTAGCTGCCCCTTGCTATGTCACGATGTCACATATGGGTTAAAAGCAGAGGACACATTTCGGTGTTGTACACTGTGTGCTGTGGTGTGTCAACACTGATCACCAATTAGAATTATAATCCTCACTGAGCCTCTTTGTTCAACATCTACATGCTTCCATTTGCTCAGATTACAGAACACTATAAAATCTCTGGAACACTTAAGGCCATGTTTTTAGTAATTAAAAAAAAATCACAACAAATAATAATCCATTGTTATGCATTATAATCATGGCTTTAAATATTTATCAAAAGGCATAACACATTATAGGCATGCTTATTATGCATAATGAATGATGTATGAAGCTCTCTTTAGTGCACTATAAATACCTTCATAATGCATTATAATGATCGGTATAAGCATTAAGGATGCTTTGTATTGCATTATGAAGGTATCTATAGTGCCTTATAGTTGAGTGTGTCATAAAGCATTCATAAAGCGTTATAATGGTGGATATAATGTGTTATGCTTTTTTATAAATATTTATAACTGTGTTTATAATGCTTTATGAGTGCAGTATAATTAAGCAATAACATAATGTATAAGAAGATACTCCGGTATATCATGGCTGTGATTCGGTCAAAGGCACAAGGCTATAGGCCACCACAAAAAAAAAATGGTTCTCATAACATCAGTGCAAGTGGGAGGGGCCATCGTGTCCAAACCATCCGCATATCTGGATAATTCAGTCAATCACCAATATAGTTTTGTCTAATATTTCCGGTGCCAGCAGTAAAACAACTAGCCAGCTTATTATCGGAGTAACTTTGCATTGTAAATGAAAACCATGCCACAGGTCTGATAAATAAAATATTATGGCACTAGAGTGGCGAAGAGATCATGAGGCAGATTGCAAAGTTCAGTTATTGGCATCTTTAATAGTGCGACTGTTAAAAGGACAGTTGGCAGCTTATAAAACTTATTCTGGAACAGAAAAGAATAAATCCAACAAAACGGAATACATATGTGTGATGCCCGGCCCGTCCGCTCCTCGTGTGTGCTACGCCCCCTGATTACCCACGTGTTCTTTCATGATTGTACCCAGCTGTGTCCGATTATTTTCAATCAGTCCTGTGTATTTCAGTCCGTGTCTTACCTGAGTCCTTTGTCTGTCATTGATGTTAGTTGGCGTTTCATGTCTCCTGCTCCCTGTTTATTTATTAAATTCCTGGTTTACCCCGACTTCCGCCTGCTTCCTGCCCGTTCGCCTCGCACGATCGCCGTTCCGTCCGGCTTTGAACGTGACAATATGAACCTTTACTGTCACTGTCACCTATGTTCATTTTCTAAACTGGTGGAAACACAGGCAGGTTCTGAAAAGGTATCAAGTGACAACCAGCCAGTATTGTGCATGAACGAGTTCAAAAGAACGCGTTCATTGAACACGTTCATATTTCAGTGAACTTTGAACTGAACGCAACTTATTAGTAAATCAAGAACTTGAACGTGAATTTTATGTGTGATGAACGGCGTAGACGTCGTTCACTGTTGGAATGCAATTAAACATCGGGATTTATTTTCACCTGATGAGTCGAGTGACAAGGTCGGCTCACACATTTAAACAGCATGTTGTGTTTAAGCCTGACTCTCGCTCAGTGCTTGTGTGCAGTGCATCTTGGGTAACGTAGTGTAAAGCCAAGGACAGTCGAATCTAATGTCTTTAGCTTCACACTACGTTTCCCATAATGCACACACACACTTCTCAAAGGGCACAGCCTTGGCAACGCATGAGCGCGAAGCGAACTGCTGCAGCAGTAACCATGGCAAGCGCAGAGGAGGAAAGCTCAACCACCAGTGGAGCTGGCACAGAAAACACGGATGATGCTGGCTGTAACTTTGACAATTTACGGGCATTTTACACACTGTTTCACAGAGACTCTGACGGTAAAAACCTAACCTTTCTGTGCAAGCTTTGTCCACCTGCGCTGAAAAAACAAGTTAGAACATCAATGACCTCATTTTCCAATTTGAAAAGACACGTTGAGTTGAAGCATTCGTCCAGCGTGAAAGCATATATGCAAGCCCTTCAAGGTCATAGAGGGAAGGGCAAAACCCCCAGCCAAAGTCCCCAAACGACTCAAGTCACACTGCCTGCTGCCTTCAGGGGTATAATCTCCCAGCAACAGGTAGACAGATTAATAATAGACTACATTGTTGGAGATTTACAGCCACTGAGTAAGGTTGAAAAACCCTCCTTCATAAAACTAGTAACTGGTTTGCAACCAAGCAGACATGTGCCCTCAAGAAGACAGGTGCAGGGACTAATGAATAAGGAATTCATTGAGGTTATCAGTAATTTAAAAGCTGAACTTGCTGAGCTTGACTTTGTATGCACAACAGCTGACTGCTGGTCAGCTGTCAACAAAGGATTCATGGGCATCACAATTCATTGGCTTGATAAAAATGATGTGTCACTCAGGAGCTCTGCAGCCCTTGCATGTCGTCGTGTCAGAGGGTCACACACATATGATGTCCTGGCTAAAGTGCTGACGGAAGTGTACAAGGAATTTAAAATTCAAAACAAAATTGTGTGCACAGTGACTGACAATGCTTCCAATTTCGTCAAAGCATTCAGCTGTTTTGGAGACAGTGTTGTTATTAGAGCAGCTGATGAGGTGACTGAAGGCAGTGACACAGGATCTACCCCTGCTGAGAGCTCCGATGATGAGGACGATGGTCTTGAGCCTGCACCTCTGTCAGAGTTAGAGGATCCCTGCCTCCCACCTCATAGAAGGTGCATGGCCCATACTTTAAATCTTGTTGCCACAGATGCAAAGAATGTAACGGATAGGCTGTACAACAAATTAGCGAGGCCTGTATTTTCCAAGGCATCTGCTCTGTTCTATGTTTCTCTCAATGCAGCGCCTGGCTCACATAGCCACCTTGACTCCCCAGACCAGCAATCTAACAGTGCCATTGGATGCCACTCCTGAGTATGACAGACTCCTTCTGCACACCATCTGTGATGAGTTTGGGCTTCGTCGATTCACTCCAGAGGAAATAGACTTCATCAACAAGTTTGTGAGTGTGATGGGTCCCTTGGCATGTGCTCTGAACATCCTTCAGGGGGAAAAAAACACATTCCTCGGCTACCTGGCTCCTACCATTGTGCAATTGAAAAATGATTTGGATGGTCTGTTGGATGAGAGTTCAAAGCCTACAGCTACACCAGGTCTGACGGCATGCCGCCCCCTCATCCAAACCTTTATTTTAACCCCCTGATGACCTAGAGGGGAAAAAGAGTGCTTCATCCTTTTTTAAGTTCAAGCAAAGCCCATCAGCTGTCAATAAGTCTGAGGTGGACATCTATCTGGACGCCCCAACCACTGACGAGTTTACTGAATACATGCTGCTGCCCAAACTGAAGAAGCTCTTCATCAAATATAACACAGCAATCCCATCAAGTGCTCCAGTGGAGAGACTCTTCAATACTGGTGGCCAGATATTTAGGCCCAGGAGAAACCGATTGGGAGATGCCAACTTTGAAAAGCAACTGCTGTTAAACGTGAACAAAAAACAGTTTGGACTGAAGCCGTAGGCATGGTCTGTGGAGTGTTCATTACTTACTACAACAATGGCTTCTGTATGTGAAAGTTTTTATTTTTAATAGTTCAGTGAGATGGTGCCACACACCTTCAAGAAGCGTGAGAGTTTTTTTTTTTTTTTTAAATAAAACTAAAGAGATATTTTGCTGAATAATAAATATTCTGTTCTGTCTAGTTTTCATTTGAGATGGATATGATGCCGATATGTGTTTACAGTACTTTTCTTTTCCTTCCCTTGTCTAGTATTGGGGCAAGAGATAAATAAACCATAAATAAGAATCATATTTTGTGTCCTTTGTCTATACATGTCCATATATGCAAGAATGTAGGTAGGTTATAGATGTATGTTAAAACAAAATAAATTTTGATTTAGACTATATATTGCACCTAAAAATAAAATGAACTGAACTTTGAACTAGTTCAAAAATTTAAATTGTGAGCTATGAATGTGAACAGTTCACTTTGAGCATGTATGAACTGAACTTTGAACTAGATCATGAAAAGTGTGAACTTGCACAACACTGCTCCATTCTGAGAGCACAGTGATATCCACAAGCATCACAAACCAGCCAATCACAGGTTGGAGAATTTAGCCAACTGGTCCTGTGTGTATATTAAATGTTTAATGTACATGACAATAAAACGTCATGCTTTTTAAAGCCATTTAAGGCGTTGTTTGTCAATTAAACCATTTTTAATGTTATGTAAGACCAAATTGGTTTAATTACTTCTAATCCTAATAATGTCCCACGGAAACCCAGTCTTAGAGCTGTCCAGAAAAAAAATATTTTGATGATATTTCAAGGAAATTACTTTGTAACGGTGCTTAATAGGAGGTGTGATGTCCTGGAGGCAAACCTCAAGTGCTTCTGTTCTTTCTACAAGAAACCACAAACATTTCAGGTATGTAGCCATTTGAAACATTGTTCAAAATTAAGTTCAGTTCACTCCACACAAGCAATAGCTTCCATTATTTCCAGTCCACATTTAATATTTCAGAATTAGGTTAAATGACTGATATTTTAAACTGTATTTGTCAAACACTGCGCCCACTAACAGGTGAATAATATTGATTACCTGGTAATAGTGGCACCTGCTAGTAGGTGGGACCTATTAGGCAGCAAATAAACAATGTGTAGGATATACTGGGATGCAGAAAAGTGGACAAGCCTAAAGATTTGAGTGACAAGGGCCAAGTTGTGATGGCTTGATGATTCGGTCACAGCATCTCCAAAACTGTAGGGAAATATGTGAACGGGTGACGGAGGCTCATTACATGTCAGATAGTACAGCAAACCTTCAGAGGTCTAGAGGAATCCACGCCCTGATGAGTCATGGCTATTTTGGCGGCAAAGGTGAGCCTGGGCCCCACCATGAACCTGCTGACCACTGCAGGACCATCTCACAAGAGCTGGGGGTTATGATCCAGCTCTCTAGCCATCACCAAATGGCCCATATCAAAGTCACTCCCATCCTTACACTTGCACATTGTTTCTGCTTCCAACACATCAGCTTCAAGGACAAAGCATCCACCTGCTGCCAAATATAACCCCCCCACAGTCAGAAGCCACTGTAACCAAATAATCAATGTTATTCGCTTCACATGTTATGGCTGATCAGTGTATAACCTCTGTATCTCAGTTACGTTTCAGACTGTTTTGCTACATTGTGCAGATTAATATACTGTGTTTATAATACATTTCAAAATTTCCCAAAATTCAGCACATTGTCAGTTTCACTGGCCAACACACTGATCATCGTAACATCATCAAGTTCTTTAGCCAAATTAGGTGTGCTGAGCAATGGGAAACCTGACACTGCAGTACAGTGAATCATGCAGCAGGACTGGGAAAATGTAAAAACACATTTTACCTCCAAGGGCCACTGTTCTCCCACCTTTTTTCATTAGTCTTACACGTCTGTAAACACATAAAATATGTTTGCACATATACTGTACTGATCCTGAGAGGATTAAGATGGCAAAAAAATCAATTGGGCTGGTGATTGCACAATATTTTAGAAGCTAAATTATGAAATGTATGACTATATATATTACACAATGATAAGGTATAAATACAGAAAAGCTACATACCGTTGGAGTGAAGCTGAAGTCCTTCTCTCTTCTAGACAATGGAATCAGTAGAAATGAAGTTTTGCCACGACATGAGAAGCCAGGAAAGTGAAGCAGAACATGAACAGGAACATTATTCAGCCTTGGCTGACTAGGTCTGTATTCCGGACATTACATTCATGATTTAATTTGACTGCAGGGGGCTTGAATAATTTTAACTTGCTTGCAGGTTCCCTATGTACTGTATGTATTACCTTTCCTGACCTTCGGAGGTCCTCCCTCCTGTTTCGGAGCATTTTTAAGGCTTTTTTCAGAATTTCCTGCTCTTTGCCGACGAGGCTGCAGGGCAACTCTGCTGTGACCTTGAAATTACATGA
Organism: Brienomyrus brachyistius; assembly: GCF_023856365.1. Lineage (NCBI taxonomy): Eukaryota > Metazoa > Chordata > Actinopteri > Osteoglossiformes > Mormyridae > Brienomyrus > Brienomyrus brachyistius. Next base: position 26,067 of record NW_026042367.1, on the reverse strand, counting down.
AATATTCTGTTAAAACACTTTATTTGGTGATTGAAAATTTAAGCCCTCATTGGGCTTTATGTGGTAAAAAAGTAAAATAGAGAAATTAAACTATTTGATTAGAAATATTGATTTTAAACAGTTTTATGAGGTACAGACTTTGCTTATGACAGGGTTCCAGTCAATTTCTGCTCCCTTGCAGGCAGTGGTCCACATTTTTGATGCACCCAGGGATGATCTTACAACAGCCTGGTGGAGACGTGTAGAAAAAAGAAAGATATCAGTTTTGCACCAAAAACATTAGAATAGAGAGGAGTGCAGGTGGACATAGAATGAGCAGAATGAATGGTAGCAGTATTTCTGATGTGAGAACCACTTATTCTGCTGATTCTACTTCCACCTGCACTGTCTGTGTTCTAACAGCTCTGTCCACTTTAGTTTCTATTTCCAGGACTGTGTGATACTTACACTGAATCTCTTTTGTTCAGGTGTTGCCGCTGATTTCCCTGCTTATTTTTTAGGAAGTCATCTGCTTCCACTCCAGACTGCTTGAAGGAAAGACCATGAAACTAAATATGATATATACTGTAACCATGACCTGACAGCAGTATGTCTGTGAAACCACAAAAAACACAGAGCTTGCTATCAAACAGACAGTTTACTTGCCTTTAGTTTTAAAATGGAAATTAGGGATTTCCTCAGTCTGAAGTTTTTGGGGAACAAAAGGTAAACATCTTGCTCCCCAATGTCCACAAAATCATCCCCTGTCACACCTTGTTCTTCATGGTTAAACACAGAGAAAATAGATTAATCCACATGACTGTAACTATAAAACCCAAAATATTATGGCCACACAGAGGTTGAAAAAATAACAATGATTATGAATAAATTAATAATAAAACCCCATAATATAATTAAGGCACGCAGAGTGAGCACATAGCAGGCATAGCAACAGTAAGTAAGGTGGATAAAGGGGCAACTGAGAAGACTGCATCAGCAAATTTAGCATATTTCCCATAAACACAACACTGATAGGAGTTATCAATTTAGCATTACCATATACAGTACAGTACTGTGCAAAAGTCTTAGGCAGTCCAAAGAAATGTTTAAAGCTGTTTATCTGGGTAGCAAGTGCACTTTGGCTTAGAACAAAAAATACAATTTAATATTAGAATGTGTGCAAATTAAGAGTAACACAATAAAAACTAGTAATAATTTCTTCTATTTTCTAAAAAGTTACTGATATCTAGTTGGATGGCTAGATGAACACCGCTTCAGTTCCCAAACTTGTCTTCAGGGGCACATCAGCCGTTCCACGATTTTGTTAAATTTCACCAACAGCTCAATTAAATAATTAAATATATTGGTTCAAAAAGTCAGTGAGAGATTGACTAGCTGTATGAGGTGCCTGCCTTCTTTGCCTGCCTAAGACTTTTGCACAGTACTGTATATATATATTTAGGTCCACAATCATGGCCTTACAATGGCTGAGGCTGGTTGGCCGAATGATGGGAGAACAACCATGTCCTCAACCATTCAAACATTTCATAGAGCCAACAGGTATGTAATCCAACAATGTGCCCTGTACTGTAATATTGTCCTCTTACTGCAATGCTTCATATTACAGTATCCATTTGCATTTTATATTATACAGTGAGTTTTACTTTATACAGTTACATACTGGATGTATACTGTAGCACACATGTCGCGTCACTCACGGTCACAGACACAGATTAACCTCCCCTCAAACCACAGGCAATATGCCAGGACAAGCAGTGTAGTACAATCTTTTATTAAACACGCAAGAGCAAACCCAGTACTTAACACACGGGGGGGGAAACAGAATATCTAATACCACGAAGGGGGGGGGGGGGGGGGGGGACATGCCCTACATACACACCTTTCCCACTGAATACACCCCCATGGAATTAGCACTTCAACCTCCCAAATTCCTGTGAAAATATTACTGCGATTGAGCATGTACATGAGCGATTGACTACACACCAATACAATCCAAATCCAAAACACACATGATAAATGTGCTTTTCTACTTTTATGAGAACTGAAAGCGCTTTACAATTCATGCCTCACATTCACCCATCCACACACCGGTGGCGGAGGCTGCCATGCAAGGCGCCAACCTGCACGCCGGGAGCAATTTGGGGTTCAGTGTCTTGCTCAAGGACACTTTGATGGGGTCACGAGAAACCAGGACTCGAACCTGCAACTCTCTGGTTGCTAAACGATAGCACTACCTCCTGCGCCACCATCTTCCCCAAATGTAAGGAGAAGGAGGTTCCTCGGAGCTCCGAGATGTGTTTGGCTGTAATAAATCTGGAATATAGTTATATGACATAGTTTTTGATAACACCAGCATTTACTTTTTAGCCTTTTCAGCTTTTATTGAAAGACAAAACAAAATTAAAAAATGCAGAAGTTTGAATCACTGTGTGTTTATTTCAGTTATTTTATATTGGACTCAAGGATTGGTTTCATCATACAAATACAGCACATATAATGTTTACTTAAAAATACTGAAAAGTAAGTGATACCAGAATCAGGGGGTCAATAAGCTTTTAAGTAATAATATGGATTGTGCTTTGGATAGAAGATGCACTTTGTTTTGAAGAAAAGTATAGATTTTGAAAATATGCAAATTAATTGTAATAATAATATTAGTGACGTTCATTTTCAGATTACATTAATTACATAGCTAATAATACATTGAGAAGAAATGGTTTGTCATTATGTGGATGGAAAGACATGAAAGTGATGTGGAAAATCGCCTCTTACCACTGAAACACATGGGGATGGGTGGTGCTAATAATGGTACTGCAGCTAGCCAGTAGGGGGCGCTTGACATGTAGAGTTTTCACCTTTTAGAGACGTTATGGTCTCCATGTTTTTGCAGTCAGTGCTTTGATCACAGATTTGAAAGCAGTATGCATAATGCATCAGGGCTCACGCTGAAATTCCCTATATTTGGATATATTATGTAACATGGTTCTGTAGGAATGTTGGTACCTTGGAAACACACATATACATCCATCCATCCATCCATTTTCCAAACCGCTTATCCTATTGGGTCGCGGGGGGTCCGGAGCCTATCCCGGAATCAATGGGCACGAGGCAGGGAACAACCCAGGATGGGGGGCCAGCCCATCGCAGGGCATACTCACACACCATTCACTCACACATGCACACCTACGGGCAATTCAGCAACTCCAATTAGCCTCAGCATGTTTTTGGACTGTGGGGGGAAACCGGAGTACCCGGAGGAAACCCCACGACGACACGGGGAGAACATGCAAACTCCGCACACATGTGACCCAGGCGGAGACTCGAACCCGGGTCCCAGAGGTGTGAGGCGACAGTGCTAACCACTGCACCACCATGCCGCCCCTCACACATATACAAATATACCTTATATGTGAGTTTGGATATGGGTGTGGCTGCAACTGGAGAGGCTTGTAGTACATATTCTGCAAAAATTTCATAATGGTTGTTGCAAATATTATGTACAAACCATGACAGAGACTTGAATGCATGCATGGGTTTTGTTGGGGAAGTATCAGTTCATGAAATACATTACTGAGGAAACTGTAGTTGTTTAAACTCTTATTTAATACTATTAAGCACAGACACGTCACAAGGAAAATAAACTCTTATTTATAATTATGGAGCACAGAATAACTAAACATAAAAAATATATATATAGCATAGAAAAATCCAATAATACTATCGGACAAAATGGCCATGGAAATGTAAGAGAGAGCGGTGAGCTGGAGACCAGAGTCTTGACCCTGAGGAGTGAAATAAAATATTTAATTTCTCTGTTGTGTCACAAACCTGACAGATACACTACTTGTCAAAAAGAAAAGAACTTACTTCCTCACGCATTTCTAAAAGGATGTTTTTGTCAAATCCCTGCAACTCACTGAAAAACAACAGATCAAATTCACACATTATGACTTAAAATAAAAATATAATATAGACAGTTCATGGTGCATTTTGTAATACTCAAGACACACCAAGGCCATGCAGAGTGCATACTGATAAAAGGGAGGGGAGGGGGGAATACTTCAATACATTCTCTGTATTACAAGTCCAACAATTCAAGGTGGTCTGTCTTACAATTGTCATGCGCCGCTTGTCCGCTCCTCCCGTGTGCCACGCCCCCTCGTTAACCTCTTGTGGAACCCCGATGTCATTCGCTGTTTCCAGTTGTTTTCATTAGTCCTATGTATTTAACTCCGCTTCAAAATATGTTTCCCCAATCATGTCATTTAAGTCGCTACTTCTATTGCCCCGTGTTCCTAGCTGGTTTCCCCAATAAATCCTTTGTTTCCCGATTCTCCGTCTTCCTGCTCCTGCTTCCCCGATCCGTGACGTGACAACAATCAACATGAACGCACCACAGTCCACAGAACCAATCTGTCAAGGAACATCCTGCGAAATACAATATAGTACTAACGAAGACATTTGTTACAATTCTAATACAAATGTGACGACAGAAAATGCTGAAATCCACTTTACCATGTTTTTCAAGTATTTTCCAGTATCCTAGACTTATTCTGTTTGTCAGTTTGCTGCAAAAAGAAATTTGGAATTGTCAGGGACACAAAAAGTACAGCTTTTCATGTAAACGGGATTAAAACTCTATGTAGGAATAAATGGACAAACAGAAGACCTTTTGTCACATTTCTAAATGTTTTACTGTTAGGCCGCGTCTGGCTGTGAGTGTTACCCAGAGCATATGACAGTCTCTGCCCCAACTGTCGGCAGGAATGAACGAAGAAAATTATGATTAAAAAAGATCCAACAATACAACTTAAATGTCATAGCATTTATTGTACAATATACTATACATATGATCAGGATCACATAACTGCATGGTGCGCAAGTACGCATTCCCTGTACACTCGCGGCAACTCCTTCTTGTAGCAGCGCAAATGCGTACCATTTATTTTATGTGCATTCACGCTGTTATGAAAAGAAATTACCCTGCATCTTAACATTTATGTGGCTAATTTGTACTTCGTCTGCGGCATGAAGGCTAAAATGCACAATGATTTCTTGTCATAACATTGCGAATGTACATAAAATAAATACGTATTTGCGCTGCTACAAGACATTACCGCGCGTATCGGTTTAAACGGCGAATAAGTACTTTCACACCAGGTATGTGCCCCCTGCATATGATCATGTTTGCATATAAAATAAAGGGCCGACTTACGCAGGGTTGCCAACTTTGGTCAGCTGGTTGGCGTGAGATTTTCATTTCGAGACAAGTCTACACACGTATTCACATTTATATAACCGTTTTATTACCTTGTAAATAATCTTTAGGATTTGCAAACTGCCCAAACACTTTTGATCTAGCCAGTTTTAGGTTTTAAATGGATTAATAGAGATTCTCCATAAGGATCCTGACTGTAAAAAAACTACCTGCATTTAAATCATACATTAATGACACAAAATACCTTAAAGTTTACTTACTTATTTTGCATAGTAGAAACAAAGAACCCCCTTTAAGGGGGGGGGGGGGGCGCTTGACATTTAGGGTTTTCACCTATTAGAGATGTTATGGTCTCCTTGTTTTTTGCAGTCAATGCTTTGATCACAGAATAAATGTTAAAGAAGTGAGCACTTCTGTCATGCTTTAGTAAGATTAGTAACACACTGCTTCAGATTTCAGTGACCTGATCTCTGCTTGCAAAGAGCCTGAGATGGACCTCAAAGGTTTAAATATACATTTGCAGATAAATTAAATGCTATGTGGCCCAGTGGGTGGCGCTGTCTGGGGATTTGAACCCCCATTACTGCATGTTCGTACCTTGTTTGTGCTGGTTTGCCTGCTGTTTCTGCCGCAGGTGAAAAAGCATACAGGCAGCTGAACCGGTGTCTCTAAACAAGCCATTGTGGGTGCAGGTCATAAGGCGATTTCCTACTGCACGAACTTGGCCCAATTGAAGGTCTTAGGAGGTAGTTCCTGAACCATTTTTTAGTTCCAAAAAGAACATACTTTTTTCTCGACCAAGACTTACTGGGTAGGGCTTATAGTGATAAACTTTTCCTATTGGTTGACCACAAGTCCCAGCGCCAACTTGAAAGTTTCATGGAAATGCAGGAAAAGAGAAGTGGAGCAAAAATTGAGCAGATGTAATTTTTTGTAGCTCAGTTATACTAAAGGCATCAATGAGTAACTTTTTTGCTTCTGTCCCCATAGTTCTGCATCTGAAAATGCAATTGATAACGATTAGCGTAATGAAGAAGTGTATATTATGGACACTGGACTGGAGCATTATCAGATAACCTCTCAGTTATCCTTGTGTGAGAAATATACACAGTCACATATTGAGATTATATTAGATGATGTGGTCTTGAGAGTGGGGCGGCATGGTGGTGCAGTGTTGCCTCACACCTTTGGAACCCGGGTTCGAGTCTCCGCCTGGGTCACATGTGTGCAGAGTTTGCATGTTCTCCCCATGTCGTCATGGGGATTCCTCCGGGTACTCCGGTTTCCCCCCACAGTCCAAATACATGCTGAGCCTAATTGGACTTGCTAAATTGCCTGTAGGTGTGCATGTGTGAATGCATGGTGTGTGAGTGTGCCCTGCGATGGGCTGGTCCCACATCCTGGGTTGTTCCCTGCCTCGTGCCCATTGCTTCCGGGATAGGCTCCGGACCCCCCACGACCCAGTAGGATAAGCGGTTTGGAAAATGGATGGATAATAATAATAACAAATAATGATGATAATAATAATTGCACTATGTCCAATGACTGCCAGTTACTGTAAACAGTAAAGTACACGTAACTGGACATGACGTGTTAAAACGTCCGAACGGCTTGACACGTAAATAATGTACGTGTCAAGTACATCATTTGCTGACAATTACTTTGACAGCTGGGAGGAAGACACAGAGTAGATGAATTGATCATATTGAGGGGTTGTGCCATTGCCTTTCTCTGTCCATGTCCTTGTGTTCTACACCACATGATTGTTTCCTGTAAACCTGCGTTAGGCTCTTTCTGTACCTTTCCGACACAGAAACCTTTTCTTAACATGGATTTATAACTGTCTTCTCACTTGAGTATGAATGATGCTTAGATATAATCTATATAATATAAATTTGATATATACTATATATGTGCACCCCACAGAAATCTCCACAATTGTAGAGATACATACGGTCTCTATGCTTTTCCTAGAGAGCCCAGGCATGAGACACAAAATAATCAGTTTTCCATAGCATTTTCCTCCAAGCCTTCTCTAGTTAAACCATAGAGACTATACCATCTCGCGTAGTCACTGGATAGCATGCAAAGAGCCATTTCTGTGGTTTTTGTTCTCTTGCCCCATTCATCACAATCGCGGTGGATTTAAAGAAAAAGTCAAAAACAGTACTGTGTCATGCTATGTGTAATAGGATTGCAGATTAGCTTAATGGACAGTCACTCCCGTTTAATTTTTTTACAGTTTTTCTGAATACTTAAACACTAACAATGATTCTTATAAAACTATTAATAGTTATAGCAAAATTACTCACTGTTTTGCACTCAGTTTGCACTTTTGTAACACACAATTTGCAAATGTGTAAATACAATCCACTGCACAGCACTCTTGTGGAACTGTAAACACAACTCACTGTTTTACACACAATTTCTAAATGATCAACACACTCCTAGTAAAACTATACACATTTATAGCTATTGATTACACTACTTTGCCAGCTGTCTGGCCACACTGTCACATGTGAAAACGGTTTTAGATAATTAGTTCACTTTGCAATCAGCATGAGCGCTATAAATAAGCCACAGGTACAGTAAGCTTTCAGTGTGGAGAACAATGGAGGGAGAAGGAAGACTGAGAAGAGTGAGAATTAGAGAAGGGCGAGGAAGAGGATGAAGACTAGGAGGTGAATTTAGAGGATGAGGAGGTGAAGAGGAAGGAGGAAGGGTAAGAAGAAATAGAATAACTGATGTCATCAGAGCTACAACAGTGGATCATGTGATCAACCATGGAATGACCCTGAGGGAAGCTGGCCAATGGGTTCAGTCTGACCTGAGCCGCTACGCTGTAGCAGGCATCATAAGGACGGTTCCAAATGAGAATCGGTTAGTACAGTTACTTCACAGTACGTTTTGTAAAAGTACTATACTCTAATGAGAAACACAACAATGCTGTATAGGTAAAAACTGAAAAGGGTACTCTACAGACCTGCTAGACATCCAGAATCTGGGGGCAGAGGAAGAATGTTCACTGAAGAACGAGAGACCCATATAGTTAATATGGTGATCACAAATAATTCCATTAGGCTACGAGAAATACAGCAGCGTATAACAGAGGATGACACCATCTCCCAAAACATGAACAATGTGAGCATCTCTGCATTATCTCGTGTACTGGCATGCAACAGAATCAGGATGAAGCACATTTACAGAGTCCCTTTTGAAAGAAACAGTGAACGCGTTAGCATGGCAGGAACATTATTGTACACGGTGCCATAATCAATGTCCCAGGACAGCGTGGTGGTAACATAACTATGTGCGCAGCTATAAGTCAGAACGGTGCTGTTCACCATCATGCAACCCTGGGCCCATGTAACACTGCACACATTATTACATTCCTGGACAGCCTACATCATATGCTCACTAATGTTCATAGACCAGTTATGTCATCATCCATCCATCCATTTTCCAAACCGCTTATCCTACTGGGTTGCGGGGGGTCCGGAGCCTATCCCGGAAGCAATGGGCACGAGGCAGGGAACAACCCAGGATGGGGGGCCAGCCCATTGCAGGGCACACTCACACACCAGTCACTCTCACACACACACCTACGGGCAATTTAGCAACTCCAATTAGCCTCATCGTGTTTTTGGACTGTGGGGGGAAACCAGAGTACCCGGAGGAAACCTCACGACGACATGGGGAGAACATGCAAACTCCACACACGTGACCCAGGCAGAGTCTCAAACCCGGGTCCCAGAGGTGTGAGGCAACAGTGCTAACCACTGCACCATCATGCCGCCCCCCATAAATTCATTTTTCCATTTTTATTTTCAATAATATTGATGTTAACTCAGCATCTTATTTTCAATGTTGAAAAATTCGCTTTATATCAAGGTTTCGCCACCATTAATTTTTCAATATTGAAAATCTGACCAAAAATCAATTCAGTTTCAATGCTGATAATTTAACACTGACCATAATTCAATGCATTTAACTATACTTCAACGCTGAAACAATAACATGATGCTATCTGGGCTATGAATAATTATTTCAATTGATATACAGATTCCAAGCCCATATAGGTGATACACAGGTACATAATGGGCGTCTTATGTCTGAGGTAGCCAGCTACTGTGTTTGATAACCCACCATCATAATAATAGTTTCCTTGCACCAGTATAAAAGTAAACCAATTGATCCCTCTTGCAATAACCTGTGGTATGAAACTGAATAAAATGTATCGTACCAGTCTTGGGGAAAACCAGTGAGAATCCACTGTGAAACAGCACTGCGCAAATTCTCATGTGTTCCTAATGACAAGGGCAAGACTGGTAATCAAACTAGCCTCTCAGCAGGAGTGTTAGTGTGAAAGCAGGGCTTATTGACACAGATAATAAAGCTTGTTAGAATGCGTAACATACTTATTTAGCTGGGCCCAGAAGAGGTGAGAGCTCCCCTAGTGGCTACAGGAGTGCATTTTCCCCAAAGCAGGTATAATGGATGGTGGTCTTATTGCTTTTAGACCACAACTTGGGATAGAAGAACAAATCAAATTATTTTCCTCATTTAATATTCAGATTTTAATTGGGCTTAAATTTTAGAGCACAGTGTGTTCTAGGATGGTACATTATGGATATTAGTCTCTACCACATTCTAACGCTATAAATCCGGACCTTTTCCTATGTTTGATTTGGTGGCTGCCAGGCGTTCTGAGTAGTATAGTGACTATGGTAGGCGTGTGATTCCCTAAGGAATTTTTTGTTCTGTTCTGTGTGGCAAATACATATAATGCTGACATTTTTCCTGGAAGATTTGGGATTTTTCATCCCGTGCCTTAAGGTATTTCTCTCCAGCTCTAGGGAGTCTCCCCCGAAAACACCAGTCACTCACTAGCCTTAGACTTATGCTTGCTGACTTATTCAACACCATGAATGGATTAACAGAAAAACAGAAACCTATTAAAAGGCTGCACCATATCATGATATGCAAATAAACATCCAGCATCATTGTTTCACAGGGAAGTACATTATTTATTGATAATTATAACCCTAACCCTTACTTCTCAGCTTGACAAACATAAGGTGCGGCGCGTGAGCATGTGAACTGGTTGAAATGCAAGTGTCTCACAGTCAATGCATAAGACTTGAGAGCCCTGACTTTACTTATATAGCCCACAACATGTTTATGATTCATAAATAAATCTGGCCAGCAAATCGGTCTTTCATTTTCCACAGAATAAAAAAAACGATAATGTTATCCCGCTGATAATTGCAAGCGCGTTTCACCCCCGGCACTGGCTGGAGACACAGGCAAAAGGCATACAATCTTATTGAGGTACAAAAATTATTCCATCTACTCTGCACTTCTGCATAACTTCCATCATAGTGCCAGTTTCTGCGGTCAGCAAGTTTATTACTGTAAGCGCCTCCATAGTAGTGCCTCTGAGGAACTGAACCGGACTTCCGATGGTGTCTCTCACATGCACATCATACATATATATATATATACACTCACTCTCTCCGGGTCTTTCACATGATATGTGGTCAGCCACTATATGGGAGGGATATTCAGGCATAAATTAAGGGCATATTTACAAGCCACACTAGTGTACCTATGTATCCTGCCTATACTCTGCATTGTGTTTTGGGGTGTTATCAGGTGTGTGTCGGGTGCAGGAGGAAGGGATATTACAGACGCCGTTGTCGTTCCTGGATTTTATTGAAACTGTTGGGAACAATAAGGAAAGGGGTAAACTTCATATGCTCTGGCCCTCTCGCTCTCTCTGCACAAAGTAAAACAATGTATATACTTATGTATAGACGTGTTTTCTATCCCCTGCTTATGATGAATAATAAATCAAATATAATATATAATATATGGGTCATAATTATACAATTGATTTACTAACTCGGGGGACCCTGCCACTAGATCCTCACCTCTTCCCACGTGTGCAATACACCAAAGGGAAGAGGAAATGAGGTCGGGACCCTTATAAAGGGGAAAAGACAGAGGGAGGGGCGATGCAGGACAAAAGCATCATGGGAAAGTTTAAAGGATATTGTACCCATCAGGTTAGACAGAAGAAGGAAAACAGAATCTTGTATAATTATAAATTAAAAGTAAAATAACAACCTGTTACACGTCACCTACACTTCAGACTTCATCCTCAAAATCAAAGCAGTATTAACACAAGCAACATGTTCCATCTCTTAAATCCAATCTAACTTTTAAAAATAAAGTCTGTTTCAACTGGACTTTTATCTAAGAAAAACAAACATTTTATGTTCGAGTTGTTATAAAACTACTGAAACAAATAATTGGCTATACTGCAGTTCCGCTGTCTTGTTTGGCACCCTAAATTATGTCCTGCATTCTGTGGAAACAAATGAAGGCTGAGGAATGTTACGTAACACAGCTAGAATGCAAAAACTCTACCTGGTGTAATTCAGTGCATAAAACCAATGGTCTTAAGTGTGGTGTCTTCTTCGTAACACTCCCTGACTTTTGTATCCATGACCATGAGACAGGGTGGGCTGCTTTTCTTCCTTCCTTTGACTAGTATTCCTCCCTTTCCTCCCAGCCTTGGTTGGTGGGTCAGGCAGCATCACCTTCTTTTAATAGACCCAGGTGTCATTTATCTTGAAATTAGGTTCAAGTGCAGAAAATGATCTAGTCTTAGACAATCTCTGAATTACAGAGAAATCTGATTTATTCTGAAACTGTGAGAAATTGTTCATCTGTATTTTGCTGCATTGCTAATTGTTGATGTGTGTGCCCTCCTTGTGCAGTAAAGGGGAGATCACATGCAGAGCTGGTTTTCTGTAGTTTCTTAGCCTGAATTAAAATAAAATATTCTCTTCATATAGGAACCAAGTCTCTGGCTGGAAATTTCTATAAAAGGTCCATCTTCTTTTGCCGTATCAACACTTAAATGAGAAAAGCAGACAGGGACAGTATAGGTGACAGCAGTGACTGTCCTTCCATGCCATCCATATGTACAAGGGGTATGACCAGAGTACACATGTACAAAAAATTATATATCAAAAGCAAGTACCTTTGTTGAAACGTGAAGGTAATCGTTTACAGCATAACAATTCCATCCTAAAAAAAGAATTTGTCTGTGTATTGCCTAGGAACTGCTACAATGTTAAAATGGTAAATCCCAACCAAACAGAGCAAAAACTGACACGTTATTTAAGAACTGAAAGAAGGAGAAAATTGAAAACTTTCTTCGAGGGATCAATAACATATATGTTTTGTTTCCCACGGTCCTGTTACTAATTCAAATCTTAAATCCTGTACTTTGATATTTTGGGCTGAATGTAATGACAGCAAACGTAACAGCTGCCTCAATGCAGGTGAAGGCAGCCCAGAGGGTCCAAGAGGTCAGTGGCCAATTACTGCATAGGGATCAAATCTGCAATCAGAAAATTACTGCATACATGCCTTTATATTACGGTCAAGCGGAGAGTCAGAGCAGTTTCCATAGAAACAACCTAAACAAACTTTACCGTTTGAAGCACAACAAACTCTGAGTGAAAATGGCGCAGAGGTGAGTAGCTTGTTAGCTCTCCAAAATGTCTTTGAATTCTTCAACTGATGTTGTGCTACTTTGATTATTTAGCCTTTTATACTATAATGACATAGTAAATGTCTATAATACAATAAAAAAACATTACATATTTTTTTAATATTACATATTTTTTAACGTCATTTAAAGTGCAGTGGTTTTTATTGCTACTGTGGTTGCTAATATTTAAATAATGACAGACTATTTGGTTAGTAAATTCATCTCAAACATGCTAGTTTAGTAGGGCTTCCCAACCTTTCGATGTCCGCGGATCGGTTTCCGTCGTAGAAAAGTGTCACGGATGGGTAAGACGGCGGTATAATTTGGGGGTTCCCACGCCGAGCGGCGGGAGATTGACGGTGTATACGGACATGCGGGGCTAATGGCGTATTTCCGTACATCAATACGGGCAGCTTTCTTTCCAAAACGGCGCGATCCCCTAATAAACGGGACGGCTGGCTCCTCTACCCCCGGTTGTCTGCCGCCCGGTGCAATACTCCGCGCGGACGGTACCGGAACACCGACCGGAAGTTGGGACCCCCTACTGTACAGGGTGGTAGGTAAATTGTTAAAAAAAATTGGGGCATTACTTTCGGAGTAGGCTAGATGCTTCTAAGTTTATCATTACATCTCTTTACATTGTTACACAGGATTAACACTTTCAAATATTCTTAGCTTGGTTAGTGTTAACTCAGTTCTTGGTAGTATTCATCTGGGTATTCATTTGATGTGGAGCACAGTTGTTTCGTATTTGATTCTAGTTATAATTTGGTGACATTACTGTTTAATATGATATTGCACTTACAGTATCGTGCATTTTACAGTAGATTTTTTTTGCAATCTTGCTCGCTGTTTCTTTTATTCTTTCTTTTTTATATATGTGAACCCTGTAATTATTTATTATAATAATTATAACAATTGTATTTTCTGTATGGTTGAAGAATTTCCAGCTCTTTATTTATTTTATTATCTCTGTTAAGTGCTGGTTAATCTCTCATTTATTCCCCAGAGAGCGAATTGAGAGAGCTGATCGATGGACCAACACCCAACACTGGGAAGCCTGGAACCTGTGGGATGAAGTGATCATCTGGGGAGAAGGTGTGGAGGAGTTCTCACCAGTGACACTCCCCACTGTCCAGGCTGGGGGGGTTAAGGGGGGATTGGGGGGGTCTACCGATTTGGGTAAGGGAGGGGTTAGTAAGGGAGGGGAGAGTGTGGAAAACGATGGACTGCTAGCCAGCACTAGTATTTCATCTCAAAGTCTTCAGAGTAATTATGGCCTTTCATCTGAAGACTGGGAAATTTATAAAACTTGCTACCTTAACAAAAAAAAGAAAGTCAGGAAGGACCGGACAAGCCGGGGGGAGGGTGAGGTAAGGGGGCAGAGTAGTGAGGAATATGTGGAGGTACCAGAGTGGGGAACATTTGAGGGGAAGGCCTCCAGGGTTGTGATGGAGGGGACAGAGGCTGGTATTAGTATGATGGATATGCTAAATGGAGGTGAGGAGAATGGATGTGAGGTGGGAGTGAATGTGGAGGAGGTTAAGGGAGGAGGAGGGAGAAGTACAGGGAATGCTGTGGAGTATATGGTGTCACAAAGAGGCAGAACTTGGCTAGAACCCATCCAGGAGGAAGAACTTGAGGAAGATGAAGAAACAGATGAGGAGCTTCAGGAAGCAGAAGACACTGATGCTGCCACAGTGGACAGTTGGCAGTGCATGGCGGCATATGTAGCCAGAATATGGCTGCAGACTTTACAGGAAGATGGACCTGAGGAAAATGAAGAAGCTGATGTGGTATTCCAGCAGGCAGAAGATGCTGATGCTACCACACTGGTCAGGTTTCAGTGTATGGTGGCATCTGAAGACAGATCACAGCTACTGACTATACCAGAAGAAGGACCTGAGGAAGAGGACGAAACTCAAGTGATGAAGACAGATAAAACAAAAGAAGATGCTGATGCTGCCGAGAAGATCTACAGTGAAGAAGTATCATTCCATGTGAATGCCGAAGATCTTTCTGAAGATGATACTGAGAAGAGCCACAAGAAGAAGAAGAAGAAGAAGATGAAGTGGTGCTTCTTCTGCTGTCCCCTGCCCTTCAGAAGAAGTAGCAAGAGGCAGTAATTATAAGGCTGTGAATTCAGGTTTACAAATGACTTAAAGCAGTAATATAACTACATTATTGACACCTTCACAATGCACTGTAATGCATCCATAAATATATTATAGACATGGGTATAAATATTGAAGAAAAAAAAGCATAACACATTATAGCCATGTTTATTATGGATTAATGGCCGATATAATGTATTATGAAGATATTTATTGTGTATATATAGATCAGAGCATTCATAATGCATTATCAACATAGCTATAATGTGTTATGCCTTTGTATAAGTATTTACAGCCGTGTTTTTAATACTTTTATAAATGATTTATAAGGCATTAATTGGGTATGTATAATGCAGTTATATGACTGCTTTAAGTAAAGTTAAGTAAAGTGTTTATTTTTTTTTTCTTAGAATACCCGTGTTAGAGCCCTGCATTGGGACTGGGATCCCGCGGGACCCAACGGAAAGAGATACTGTTTAAGTGTTAATGTAGCTATAAGATACGATAGGATAAGATATGCTAAGTTAAAATATAAGATAGGCTAAGACGAAATATATTAATATAAGCTAAGTTGAAATATAATAAGATAAGATAGGTTAAGTTATATGATAAGATAGGCTAAGTTAAAATATAATAAGATAGGTTAAGTTAAGATATGACAAGATAGGCTAAGATAAAATATGATAGGCTAAGTTAACATATGACAAGATAGGCTAAGTTAAAATATCATAAGATAGGCTAAGTTAAAATATGATGATAGGCTAAGTTAAAATATAAGATGGGTTAAGTTAACATATGATAAGGTAGGCTATGTTAAGATAAGAGATTTGCAATAAAACATATTTACTTTTCAAACTGTGTCTTTGTCATCTCTTCAGTGTTGTGTCTGCCTCTGTTTGATAATTTTGAATTGTTAATTTATATCTGAGACTCTCCTAAATGTCAATAAGCAGAGACGGAGGAATGGGAGGAAGGTACGGTTAAGTATAAATGATGAAGTATCAAAATCACAGTGTTGCCTTATTTTGACGCAGAGAAAGTAATTTCAGTGTTACTACCACATATAAGTTAATGGCTGCAAATGTTGGTGTTAGAAGTGCCGGTAAATAATGCGGAGTAAGTTTAACTCCGGTGTGTTTCTGAAAAACGCGCAGCCTTCTGCCTGCTGTCATTCGTCGCACGTGTAGGAGGCTATTCTGGTAAGTAATAGGTAAAGTTGTCATTTAACGTAATGCTAACGTGCATTACCAGTTAGTAAGTGTTTTACTATATCACACACCTTACGTCCTTTATAGTTTTAGTCCGGTGCACTCTGTATCCATGCTAACTAGCTAGCTAATGTTAACATGACGCAGTACAGTCTTCCAGCTTGGGGATTCCCTCCCCTGTCTGCGGCCAGTATTCCGCAGGGGGGTTTGCGGAGGTGTTGGTTGCAAATGCAAACGATCCCTTCATGTTCATGCGTTGTGTTCTAATGTGTAAATAAAAGATAACTATCAAATTCAATGTTTATGTCCTATTATACTAGATAAGACTGTAAAATAGTTTGCCCTGCATATGGATGCCATGCAGTCAGAGTATGATCAAGATAGGGTGTGAGTGTGGAAAAAAGACAAATGTAACAGTATTTGAGGGATGGAGGGATGAGAAGAGTGGGATGGAGGGAAATGTAAGGAGAAGGAGGTTCCTCGGAGCTCCGAGATGTGTTTGGCTGTAATAAATATGGAATATAGCTATATGACATAGTTTTTGATAACACCAGCATTTATTTTTTAGGTTTGTCGAGCTCCGTCAAAACAATTAGAACGAGTTCATTATGTAACTGGAACCCCTCCCACATGTAAACATAGTGACACGCTGCAGCGTTGGTTTGTTGTCTGAGGCTATGATACTGACCACAAACACATTCTCAAATTTCACTGCACCAATCACAGCATATGCAGGCAGAAAAATGATCGCAAAAAACATTCAGCATTAGACTCTAAAACCGTCTGTAATGTCTGTGTTTATCCAGTGGACCATAAATTAAAATAAGCTTTCCTATTTCAGTTTCTTTTAGATGTTATAAAGTTATAAATAAACAATCATAATAATTAAACCATGTATTACTGACTATCAGACAACTTCAACAAGTTACCACATGGATGCAAAATCAAAGACATTCATTTGCGCCTGGCACTAACCATGTACTCCTTCACAGTACTAAGCCATAGAAAGGGCCCCAATGAAACCCCTGCATTCCTGCATCGCAGATACTCTAATCTCAGCATTTATAAGATTATATTTGTACTACCTGCCAATTTTTATATTAGATGAGACTAAAAATTGAGAAATATCTATATGCAGAAGTAGTTTTTCCTGATAAGAAGGATAATATCAAGACTGTCAGCATTTACAAATCGAATTATGACATATCTGAGTAGCCCAGACTGTCCGGAAAACAAAGCCGTACAGCATATGTGGCTGACTAATGTACATACAGTGTAATAAGCTTATAATCAAATGGATAGAAAAACGCTCAATAATAGACAGGATTCAAAGGGTAAATAAGGTGCATCATGTGGAAGAGAAGTTAGGTGGCGTGGGGGTGCATTGTGAGTTTCATCTGGTAGCTAGAAGGGAACAAACAGGGCTTTGGGGGGGGGGGGGGGGGACTTCTCCGGCGGCTACATCGCTCTACCTTTTTTTTTTTAAATGATTTATTTAAAAAAAAATCTTTTCTCCTTACACTATAATGGCAGGTTTAGGACTAATACAGTACAGTCATAACCAGTGTCAAGGATTCTATGCATTGCTACACAGAGACAAGTCCAGATATTGAGCCCAAGGCTAAAATTGTGGTTTACTTACAAGTGCACTTTGCTGGGCAGTGGGGGTGTTTGTTCTTCTCTGCTCACATTTTGCCCTCTTATCCTGTCTTCTCCTCCGCAGCCCTTCCTCCTTCTCTCTGTTGCTCCTATATTCCCTCCCCTCCAGTCATCTATGTTCTCCTTCCTCTGCGGTCTCTCCTCTTCTCCCATTCTTCAGTTATACTGTCTTCTCCGCTCTCCCTGTATCCCTCCTGTCTTCTGGTCCTGTCGTCTCTTCTCCAGTCATCCCCTGCTTCTCAGTCATCTCTGCATCTTTTCACTCTTTTGTTTGCTTATTCTTTGATTGTTTGTGTTATTCGTTAACCCACCACCCCATGCTGGATGAGTCTTGATGTTTTTTGTTCTTTTTAAAGTTAGGCTTCTTCCTTTGTTTTTGTGCCATATCTTCTGCCCTCTTCTGGTTGCGGCAGTGCATGACACGGCTGGAAAATAGGGTTTATTACAACACACACATCAAAACCAAAAGGATCAGGATGGATCCAAAATAAACTGCAAATGACCAGGAATGAACTAAATGATGGAATAAACACAACTAGAGAACTATATACATACATAAATACATACAACATACAGCTATAATGAACCATCAAAGAACAGAAGCAGAACAGGCACTTAAATACACAGCTAACATGACACAATGCAGGACAGTGAGAATCATAACCAATAACAAGGACTGAGGGCAACCCAGGAACAGGTGTTACAGTTAAACAGCACTGGTGAAATCAAAGTGACCTTTCAGCCACATGGTCAGCTCTGCATCGCCCTCTGCTGTTTGCATTAGAAGCTGCTTGAAATTCCCACTCTCCTTACCAACACCTCGAAAAGCCAGGCCTTGCCATGCCAAGTACTTAACTTCAGAAGATTTTTCCTCACTTGCTGCTGCTCTTTCCAGCTCATCTGAAGGTTGAATATTAACAGGATTGATCTTCTGAATCCATGTCATCAGTGCTAATCTGTGGCACTGCCTGTCTTTATGTGCACTGAATTTCCCCAGTGCCTTTTCCAGTTTCACATGCCAGTCTTCACAAGAACTGAATGTGTCTTTCATGCCAGTTTAGACATTTGTGTTACAAATTATTTTGCACAGTAGGAACAAAGAACCCCCCTTAAGACGAGGGGGGGCTGTAAGGGAGCCCAGTGTGATCTTTAAACCATTTCTCCTGAAAGCAGGGTCTCCTGTTTGATAGACGTGACATTTACATTTGGCTGATTTGGTGAAGGTCCAAGCTCCTCCCCCCTCCTCCCTAATACACCTTCATCTTCACCTGCCTGTCTGCTCTCTCTCTCTCTCTCTCTCTCTCTCTCTCTCTCTCTCTGTCATTGACTCACACTCAGTCTCCCTGATTAAATGCTGTATCTGAAATACACACCACAGGCCAAACTAAGAAGCATATTAAACTAACATCAGGATCAGGCTGCTGTGACGTCATTATTCACTCTTAACCATCAATATTTGCTCCTTTTCTCACTCCCCTCCATGTCGCCTGCATTCTCTGCCGTCAGCAGCCTCTTGCTGTCTCTCCCTCTTCATCTTTACTCTCAGCACAGCAGAGTTTACATGAAAGCAGTTATCAGTAAACAAGTGGTGCTTCTTGGCATGATGCTCAGGAATGGATTTCTAAGGATTTGTTACCTGAATGGGAATGATTAATATATGAAGAACCTTTGACTCACATACTGTATACGTCTATCATCTGACTGGCACTAATTATCTCACTGTCTCAACTTACTTTCCTGCTTTTCTGTGGTTGCCCAAAAACTCACGATTGTCACACTTCCTCTTCATGATGACAAGCTACTCACTGTGAATAAATGCTGACTGTAATAAAACTATTTGCATTTAAATCATACATTAATGACACAAAATACTTACTATTACGTACTTACTTATTTTGCACAGTAGAAACAAAGAACTCCCTTTGGGGGGGGGGGGGGGGCAAAGTGAAAGTGATGTGGAAAATCGCCTCTTACCACTGAAAGACATGGGGATGGGTGGTGCTAATAATGGTACTGCAGCCAGCCAGTAGGGGGCGCTTGACATTTAGGGTTTTCACCTTTTAGAGATATTATGGTCTCCATGTGTTTTGCAGTCAATGCTTTTTTAAATCTTAAAGAAGTCAGCACCTTTGTCATGCTTTAGTAAGATTAGTAACACACTGCTTCAGATTTCAGTGACCTGATCTCTGCTTGAGAGCCTGAGATGGACCTCAAAGGTTTAAATATACATTTGCAGATAAATGAAATGCTATGTGGCCCAATGGGTGGCGCTGTCTGGGGATTTGAACCCCCATTACTGCATGTTCGTACCTTGTTTGTGCTGGTTTGCCTGCTGTTTCTGCCGCAGGTGAAAAAGCATACAGGCAACTGAACCGGTGTCTCTAAACAAGCCATTGTGGGTGCAGGTCATAAGGCGATTTCCTACTGCACGAACTTGGCCCAATTGAAGGTCTTAGGAGGTAGTTCCTGAACCATTTTTTAGTTCCAAAAAGAACATACTTTTTTCTCGACCAAGACTTACTGGGTGGGGCTTATAGTAATAAACTTTTCCTATTGGTTGACCACAAGACCCAGCGCCAACTTGAAAGTTTCATGGAAATGCAGGAAAAGAGAAGTGGAGCAATAATTGAGCAGATGGATTTTTTTTGTAGCTCAGTTACACTAAAGGCATCAATGAGTAACTTTTTTGCTTCTGTCCCCAAAGTTCTGCATCTGAAAATGCGATTGATAATGATTAGCGTAATGAAGAAGTGTATATTATGGACACTGGACTGGAGCATTATCAGATAACCTCTCAGTTATCCTTGTGTGAGAAATATACACAGTCACATATTGAGATTATATTAGATGATGTGGTCTTGAGAGTGGGGCGGCATGGTGGTGCAGTGTTGCCTCTGGGACCCGGGTTCGAGTCTCCGCCTGGGTCACATGTGTGCAGAGTTTGCATGTTCTCCCCATGTCGTCCTGGGGTTTCCTCCGGGTACTCCGGTTTCCCCCCACAGTCGAAAAATATGCTGAGGCTAATTGGACTTGCTAAATTGCCTGTAGGTGTGCATGTGTGAATGCATGGTGTGTGAGTGTGCCCTGCGATGGGCTGGTCCCACATCCTGGGTTGTTCCCTGCCTCGTGCCCATTGCTTCCGGGATAGGCTCCGGACCCCCCCGTGACCCAGTAGGATAAGCGGTTTGGAAAATGGATGGATAATAATAATAATAACAAATAATGATGATAATCATTGATGTCCAATGACTGCCAGTTACTGTAAACAGTAAAGTACACGTAACTGGACATGTCTGTATTATTTTGGTTTATACTTATTAATCCATTAATTCTAACTTTTGTACTTTAAATGGACAGAGTACAGTTATTATTATTAGGAAAAGTATTGTGAGGGAACGCAAAACTATTGAGAGGAAACACAAAACAATTAAAAATATATTTTCTCACCCTGACATCTAAGGGACTCCATATACTGCAGATGATCTATAGAAAAAAATCACAAATACATCACTATCAACAAATATGTGGTTTTATTTATGATGTACGAAATCAAAATCATTGGGACTCAAAGGAAAATGGCTCTTCGCAATTTTCTTTTAAAACCGTAATCATAGGCAAATTGATTAAACATAAGTATTGATTTATTTCCATGACAACATTGTATATAATACTTATTTTGTCACCCTGGTCTATTTCATTGCACATAAGAGAAGCCACACAGAATAATAACCAAAGGGTGAAGAATTTGATTTTGATTTTATTTTGAAAGATCACTTTGTTATGGAAGGCCATTTGGGACTTAACATCTACTTTGACGCCCATGTCAACACGTCAAACAAATTACGTCTTAACACGTATATTACTTACGTGTTAAGCCATTCGGACATCTTAACACGTCTTAAAACTGCATGTTAATGTGGCCAATTTGAACCTCTTAAGACGTTTGTACCTTTAATGCATCTATGCTATTGGTTGGCATAAACGTACACACCCCTTTTGACGTAAGGGCTATACGTATGCAGTACGTGCCCTGTACGTTGTAATCACGTGGTCTCTATGTTCAGCCATGTGAGTCCTACGTTGTTATTACGTATAGGCAACGTATGTATTACGTGTCAAACGTGACTGTGATGTTGTATTCGGCACAGTCCATTTGTTGGAGGGGTGAATCACGGGTTTATTTAAACTGGCAGAACAGTTATCGTTAAATCTTTACAAAGTATAACTGGTAGTTTTAACATTTAATGAAACTGGAGCAAAAATGGTAAATCTGGCTAATATTGATTTAATTGCACTGGTGTCTTTGTGCTGAACAGTGCAGATGAGCTAAACTTATCATTTTGATCACTTTCTGTTCTGCATTATCAGCAAAAACTATATATTCAGCAAGGAAACGTATGTAGTTATTCATTTATTTGTAATAAGGAGTTTATAGTGAACGGTCATAGCAACAGTATGAATGGCATCAATAATTTAGCTGCCTTATATTTTACCGGATGTACGTCGCATAGCCATTCTAGATATCTGAAATGACAATTGTGGATAGGAAGAATGTCATTGTGGATATCTGAAATGCTCTCTTTGACTAGGAAGAATTGAATTAGAGATATCTGCAATCTGCATATCCAGTCTAGCGATTAAATGTTAAAACGCCTTGCCATACTTTTGCATTTATTGTTCCTGTGCTGCAGTATTAAACTATTTTAAAATGCAAAATAATTATTCTGTGACTGCATTGTTATTTTTTTCCCACGTATTTTAAACAAATCTAATAACAGAGTAGATGAATTGATCATATTGAGGGGTTGTGCCATTGCCTTTCTCTGTCCATGTCCTTGTGTTCTACACCACACCTTTGTTTCCTGTAAACCTGCGTTAGGCTCTTTCTGTACCTTTCCGACACAGAAACCTTTTCTTAACATGGATTTATAACTGTCTTCTCACTTGAGTATGAATGATGCTTAGATATAATCTATATAATATAAATTTGATATATATTATATATGTGCACCCCACAGAAATCTCCACAATTGTAGAAATACATATGGTCTCTATGCTTTTCCTAGAGAGCCCAGGCATGAGACACAAAATAATCAGTTTTCCACAGCATTTTCCTCCAAGCCTTCTCTAGTTAAACCATAGAGACTATACCATCTCGCGTAGTCACTGGATAGCATGCAAAGAGCCATTTCTGTGGTTTTTGTTCTCTTGCCCCATTCATCACAATCGCGGTGGATTAAAAGAAAAAGTCAAAAACAGTACTGTGTCATGCTATGTGCAATAGGATTGCAGATTAGCTTAATGGACAGTCACCCCCGTTTAATTTTTTTACAGTTTTTCTGAATACTTAAACACTAACAATGATTCTTATAAAACTATTAATAGTTATAGCAAAATTACTCACTGTTTTGCACTCAGTTTGCACTTTTGTAACACACAATTTGCAAATGTGTAAATACAATCCACTGCACAGCACTCTTTTTGCAGAACTGTAAACACAACTCACTGTTTTACACACAATTTCTAAATGATCAACACACTCCTAGTAAAACTATACACATTTATGGCTATTGTTTACACTACTTTGCCAGCTGTCTGGCCACACTGTCACATGTGAAAACGGTTTTAGATAATTAGTTCACTTTGCAATCAGCATGAGCGCTATAAATAAGCCACAGGTACAGTACGCTTTCAGTGTGGAGAACAATGGAGGGAGAAGGAAGACTGTGAAGAGTGAGAATTAGAGAAGGGCAAGGAAGAGGATGAAGACTAGGAGGTGAATTTAGAGGATGAGGAGGTGAAGAGGAAGGAGGAAGGGTAAGAAGAAAAAGAATAACTGATGTCATCAGAGCTACAACAGTGGATCATGTGATCAACCATGGAATGACCCTGAGGGAAGCTGGCCAATGGGTTCAGCCTGACCTGAGCCGCTACGCTGTAGCAGGCATCATAAGGACGGTTCCAAATGAGAATCGGTTAGTACAGTTACTTCACAGTACGTTTTGTAATAGTACTATACTCTAATGAGAAACACAACAATGCTGTACAGGTAAAAACTGAAATGGTTACTCTACAGACCTGCTAGACGTCCAGAATCTGGGGACAGAGGAAGAATGTTCACTGAAGAACGAGAGACCCATATAGTCAATATGGTGATCACAAATAATTCCATTAGGCTACGAGAAATACAGCAGCGCATAATAGAGGATGACACCACCTTCCGAAACATAAACAATGTGAGCATCTCTGCATTATCTCGTGTACTGGCATGCAACAGAATCAGGATGAAGCACATTTACAGAGTCCCTTTTGAAAGAAACAGTGAACGCGTTGGCATGGCAGGAACATTACTGGACACGGTGCCATAACCAATGTCCCAGGACAGCGTGGTGGTAACATAACTATGTGTGCAGCTATAAGTCAGAACGGTGCTGTTCACCATCATGCAACCCTGGGCCCATGTAACACTGCACACATTATTACATTCCTGGACAGCCTACATCATATGCTCACTAATGTTCACAGACCAGTTATGTCATCATATGGGACAATATTAGTTTCCATAGGACTGCTTTAGTTCGCAACTGGTTTACAGTCGCCCACTCTTCACTGTACTCAACCTCCCGCCTTACTCTCCATTCTTGAATCCGATTGAAGAATTCTTCTCTGCCTGGTGCTGGAAGGTCTATGATCGTCATCCCCATCAACGCATGGCTCTTTTACAGGCAATGGAGGAGGCATGCGAGGATATTGACCAGG
The DNA here is from genome assembly GCF_023856365.1 of Brienomyrus brachyistius. Classification (NCBI taxonomy): domain Eukaryota; kingdom Metazoa; phylum Chordata; class Actinopteri; order Osteoglossiformes; family Mormyridae; genus Brienomyrus; species Brienomyrus brachyistius. Next base: position 1,542 of record NW_026042367.1, on the reverse strand, counting down.
CATCATGTCAGGCCAGGATAAGGCACTCCAGGAGAGTTTCCCCGGTGCCTTGGTCTAGAAAGCATTGCATGTGATGTTGATGAAATTCTGTGGCCGGACCCAAAGAGACGACAAGAATGATTTTTTTTTCTCTCTCTCAGTGAAATTGTATGTTGTCTTGTGTTTCTTTTGATGCATGTGAATAAACATTCATACTTGAAATTTGAATCTTGAATTGTGTTTACAGAACTATTTATGACAAAAGTATGACCTCAAATTGACATACCTCGTGCACAGAGAAAGCAAAAGCCAGATGTGTTTTCCATTCCTACCATCAGTGTGTAGTTGGTGCATTGTATGCTTATTAAGATGATGGTTTGTGTTAACTGATTGGTACAAAAATACCATTTTTACAAAGGTTTGAAGAGTTAAGCAAGATTTATTAGTTTTTGCAAGAGACCTACAATGTTTTGCTGATTTGGTGGTTTTTTTATTTGTGTGCAGAGTTTTTGCAAAATAGCCAGTAGTTACAAAAATGTGTTTAAGCCATCAGAAAAAAACGTGTGTGCTTTGGTGCACATCCATCCATTTTCCAAACCGCTTATCCTACTGGGTCGCGGGGGGTTCCGGAGCCTATCCTGGAAGCAATGGGCACGAGGCAGGGAACAACCCAGGATGGGGGGCCAGCCCATTGCAGGGCACACTCACACACCAGTCACTCTCACACACACACCTAGGGGCAATTTAGCAACTGCAATTAGCCTCATCGTGTTTTTGGACTGTGGGGGGAAACCAGAGTACCCGGAGGAAACCTCACGACGACATGGGGAGAACATGCAAACTCCACACACGTGACCCAGGCGGAGACTCAAACCCGGGTCCCAGAGGTGTGAGGCAACAGTGCTGACCACTGCACCATCATGCCGCCCCCCATAAATTCATTTTTCCATTTTTATTTTCAATAATATTGATGTTAACTCAGCATCTTATTTTCAATGTTGAAAAAGTCACTTTATATCAAGGTTTCGCCACCATTAATTTTTCAATATTGAAAATCTGACCAAAAATCTATTCAGTTTCAATGCTAATAATTTAACACTGACCATAATTCAATGCATTTAACTATACTTCAACGCTGAAACAATAACATGATGCTATCTGGGCTATGAATAATTATTTCAATTGATATACAGATTCCAAGCTCATATAGGTGACACACAGGTACATAATGGGCGTCCTTATGTCTGAGGTAGCCAGCTACTGTGTTTGATAACCCACCATCATAATAATAGTTTCCTTGCACCAGTATAAAAGTAAACCAATTGATCCCTCTTGCAATAACCTGTAGGTATGAAACTGAATAAAATGTATCGTATCAGTCTTGGGGAAAACCAGTGAGAATCCACTGTGAAACAGCACTGCGCAAATTCTCATGTGTTCCTAATGACAAGGGTAAGACTGGTAATCAAACTAGCCTCTCAGCAGGAGTGTTTAGTGTAAAAGCAGGGCTTATTGACACAGATAATAAAGCTTGTTAGAATGCGTAACATAATTATTTAGCTG